>NC_057794.1:546643814-546752602 GCF_018294505.1 Triticum aestivum
GTGACACGGCCGGTCCTCTCCGGAAATGGCACGGTGGTTCATGCTACTGAGGCCGAGGATGACGGAGACATCGAAAATCCTAAACTTACGAAAATCTGATACTGAATGGTTCTACGGACTCCTCTCTGACCAACCAATACTCATAATTTCAGCTGGTGGGACCTCCCTTCCCTAATCTTCTCCAACCACAACTTCGCACGTGAGTCCGTGACAAAAAATCCGCAGGAATCTGTCCGTGAGTCTAGCATTTCTCCGGAGACATCGTCCGTTCTTTCTTCCTCACGGCGACTAAATGAGCCCAGTATGCTTGTCAGTTTATACAAGTAGCCAAGTTCGTACATATAGAGTCAGTCACACACCCTTGTACTGTCGGTAGTTTCATGCAGACGACGATCGACGAGAACGGGATGATTTTATTGCTTTGGTGCTCCGTGCATTATCCTTGCGCAAGATGTATCAACGACACTTGGTAGTGTCCGTAGTTTCTCATTGATTGGCAGTGTGCCACCCACATGCACAGGGAGTACGGATATGTCACACGTACGTACGATCAAGTTTCACATTCTTCAACCTCCAATTAATGCCCACGATTGGTTCGTGCAGTGCAGACCACGACCGATGGGACGCAGTCGCGCTAGAGTGAATTCGTAGCCGTCCTGTTCCCGTACGATCTCCTAATCGATCCTAGGCGGCGACGACGACGATCAAGTCACACACACACACACACACACACACACACACACACACACACACACACACACACACACACACACACACACACACACACACACACACACACACACACACACACACACACACACACACACACCTAGCGTGCCACTTAAGCCAATGAGACGGGCCTGACCACGAGTTGCAAACCGACGTGTCAACTCTTGAGAGAAACCTTACCCTTTCCCATCGACGTCCATGATAGCCGCAGCAGTGAATGAATGATCAACAAATCAGCCTGTTGAAACAGGCGAGCACCCACGAATTTAAGACCGGACAGGTACATGCATGGCCATGCATGCATGATCGAGAGCCAGACGTACAGATGATTTGATCACTTTGCTGTTGCCAGATTCCTCCAGCAGGACATCCAAACACGGCGGCTAGCTAGATTATTCCCCTTGAAACTATTCGCGACGACTTGTCCGATTCATCCATGGCACAGATCGAGCAAAAACAACAAGTTTCCATGCTAGTATAGCTCCCTTTTTGCTGTTGCATCACCTTTCCTCGTTCGTTCGTGGAAAGCTTGATCCCTTTTCCCCAAGGGGGACAAGCGTATCTCATCATCATCCCTTCAAATTCCCAATCCCATTTGACGAATTCCACCGCGCGCGGCAAGCTGTGCCGCAACAACGGCCCGCCAGCCCGTTCGGCCGTGCCGACACTTCGCCGGTCAACTCCCGGGATTGGTACCCGGTCCCATGTCGACTTGTCGTGGCACAAAACAGGGATGTCAACAGTTTTGATATGGCTGGTCACAATGGGTAAGAACATAAGCTAGTAACTTACACACTTTCATAGACTATGTTACTACCTCCATAGTGGGTAGGAACATCTATGTTGTGTCATGCAAAGATGTATTTATTAGATTATAGACTCATTGTTTCTTGGAGTGTGTGATGTTCCGCTAACTTAGCTAGTTACCACAAGCACCTCTCTCTTTATTAAATATGTGCCACATAAGCAAAATTGTATTGGAGTATGTGATGTTACTCCTAAGTTCCTCCACATTGTGACCAGCCTAAGAAAAACTACAATATCATTAGCCTCACTGGTTCTGGTGAACGGTGGAACTGAAAATCTCAATGTCAGCGTCAGCCCGAGATGGAAGGATTTCACGGGAAGCAACCGCCACAGCATGCATGATTTCCATGCAACGCCAGAATATTACTGGTTCCATTGCTTCTGTCGTCGTGTTGTGTGTCTGATTAGATTTTAAAGGTGGTTGGCTGGTTGCGACAGGTGTGCGTCCTTTCGTGGAGCAGTAATAATGGCTCCGAGTGATATATACGTGCATGACGGGGAACCTTGGATTTGAGGTGGCACCATTTGGGTCACCATTTCGTTTTGGAGTAAGTAGTTATCACTTGATATGAACTGCACTCTGCGTGTAATTAGCTAGTGACAAGATAACGTTTTATATGAGGTCCACTGTACGGCAAACATTTCATCAAATCACCCAAGTTATTGGTTAGCTTCGGAGAACACGAGCTTGAACAATTGAGGGATCGATCACTGAACTATTAGTCGGTAAGTTCACTCTCCATTGAATGATTCCGTTTCTAGATTGCATGCACGGTTGTTGAACAAAACCATGATCAAAAGCTAACAACCTTTAGTGAAAACAACATGTATATTAATTTCTTTCCATGACAAAACATGCTAATGGCTTCCGCGCGCAAAAAATACATGCTAATGGCTAGCCAGCTAGAGAGTTTAGAGGCAGAAGGAATCAAATTAATAGTTGCACAGTGTCCTTTGTTTTGTTGTTACCTTACCCATACAAATGCTTATGTCAACGATACATGGTACCTGTCCAATTCATAGACTCTAGAAAACCGACACAAAGTCATCATTAACCCAAGTAACAACGATTTAGATCTCAATTTCCTGTGGAGAAGCAAGAGATGCTCTAAAGAATCTGTACTGGCTAGCCCTACAATGAAAAAGGCCATCCGCTGGGCGACCCGCGGGCTCCCCTGGTCGGCTTCGCCGGGAGCCTCGCCGCCGATTCCACACCCCCCCCCCCCCCCCCACACACACACACACTGTAGCCACCTCCCACCCCTGCTCCGTTGCTGTTGCCGGCTCCGCCATTGGTGGGGATCCTGCGACGCCGTGCGAAGCCAAAGCCCCCAGCTGCGTCAGCGCCCTTGTTCCTCGTCTAGGTACAGCCTTCCACACTCGCGTGTTTTCTGCTTTCCAGTCCTGGGTTCCTTTCTTGCCGTCGCGCCACCCCTCCCCTGTCGATCCCGGCATGCTTTGGGTCGCTGCTCCCTTTTTCCGGCGGCTTGTTTCTCCGCAGAGGGCGTGGCTGGCCTCCTCTCCTATTTCTTCTGCGCTCCTTCTGAATCCCTCGAGGCGGTCGCGGCGGGCGATTTGGTCTTCTCTGTGCGCGTTGCTAGCGTCGCCGTCGCCGAGTTCGTCGCCGCCGTTGGTCCTGGGTTGATGACGGCCATCAACTTGTCGTTGCACACCTCGCGTCGTGGGGCCCGCGCTGCGGCCGCCGTGGCGAGAGCTAGGGTCGCCCGTCTCAAATTCAAACCCCACCCACCTGGAATTACTGCGCGTGGGCGTCCCGGGCGGCGCGGCCAGGGCGGTAGACTTCTACCTATCTGGTGCCCTATCCCATCCCGGCCCCCCTGCGTTGGTTTACTTCCCCTGCCAACTGCCCTCGTTTCGTGCTGTGATTCGCGGGTTGGATCGTCTGGGCCCCACGCGGATCCTGCTCCCGTTTCTCCAACGGATTCGGTCGCCCCTCGCAGCGACATTGGGGGTGTCGGTTCTGGGCGTCCGCCTTGCATTGACTACCTGGATGGTGACCATCCCGCGGCGCTGGGGCCCACGGCGTTTACTTCCCCTTCTGGCGCGCGCCGAAGCTCGTATTTGGACGCGCTTCTCCCCCCCTTCCTCTTCCTAAGCCAACGCCTCGCCCCACCCCTCATCTTTCCCTTTCTGGCTGCTATCGCTGTCTCTCCATCCTCCATTACATCCGTGACTGCCGTGACCCGGTTCGTTGCCGTCGCTGCAGGGTCTCCGGCCACCGTGCCGGCTCCCCCCGCTACGCCATGGCCTCCCGCCGCTCTCTCCCCCCTCACCATGTCGGCGCTGCTTCCCCCGCCAGCCCCACCCTCCCTCCTCCGCCGCCGCCGCCCCCGCCGCCGCGCCGTGCCTCTACGCCATACCCCTCCGCTCGCCTCCGCACTTCCATGCATCTGGCCAACCTCGCGGATGCCATGGGCGTGCTGGATATGGGAGAAAGCTCCCAGGGGGCCGCGGATGCTGCTCCCCGTTTTCGGGACATCTCCACGTCGGGGGTGGTTTCCTCTCCTCCGCCCTCCCCCGCGCACTCCTCCTCACCTAGCCACGCCCACCCTGAGCCCGTTCCTGCTCCCGCCCGGCCTCCTGCCCTGCCCTCTGCAGGTGAGGAGGTGTCCGCTGGGGGGGCGTGCCTCGGTCTCGGAGCGCACTGGCTCCTCCATCTCCACCCTCTCGACCGGAGACTCGCGCTCCATTGCCGTGGAGTCGCTGCGCCCTGATTCCATCGAGGTGTTCATGCCGGAGGGGGACTACGTCGCAGCCATGCGGCTGGCGGTCGTTACCATTGAGCTGCCGAACGCCTTCCACAACGACACCACGGCGGTCCAGGCCGCCGTTCTGCGCTCCATCAGCCACCTCCTCCCAAAGACGATCCCGTCCTCCGTTGGTGCCATGTACCTCCGCTTTGCCTCGGTGGCCGACCGTGAAGAGGCGATGCGGCACCAACCTTTCCAGCATGAGGGTGCCCGCATCGATCTCCATCGCGAAGAAGCTTTTGGGCGCATCGATCTCCACGTCGACTCCTGTGCGCTGCTCGCGGCCACGGGCTTCGCTGCCGAGTTCTTCAACCCGCCGGGCATCGCCGCGGCTTTCGCTTCCTTCAGCAAGGTCTTGGAGATCGACCCCCTCGCCCTGGTCGGGCAGGAGTTGGCCACAGTCCGGGTGGTCGTTCGCCTCTGGAGCCCTAGAGACGTCCCTTGCGACGTCTGGCCGCTCGGGGGGTGCTGGGGGGCGCGCGTGGTCTCGGTGTGGCCGGTGCACGTCTGGCGTGCGGCTGACTCCTACACCAGGGACGGCCAGTACATCAACTTCTTCCGCACGCTGCCCCCTCCCTTCGCCCACAACCACCCTGCTCTGCATGGGCATCCGCTGGGGCGTGGTCGAGGGGCTGGCGCCGTCTTGGGTTCAGCTCGTGGGCGTGGTCGTGGTGGCGGCCGCCAGCTGGCCTCCGTGCTGCGGGTGCTGGGGCTCCTCCTCTCCCTCCTCCTGCAGCGGGTGGGGGGGTTGGATTCGTCCACTGCTCCCCTCCTTGGGCCGTCCCCCGTGTCTCCGGCTCCCCGTTCCCCTCTGGATCGGCCAGCCCTCTCTCCCGGCTCTCCATTACGAAGATCTGCGAGCCTGAGCCGGTGGAGCGCTGTCTTGTGCCATCGGCCGCCCCTCTCGACGGGGGCAAGCATCGCCGCAGTGCACGTCTGGCTGGGAAGGAGGCCCCTACCTGGGTTAGCGTGGAGTCGAAGGCGATCAAGCTCCGCGCGCTCAAGGATGCGCTGTCCGGCTGCTCTCCCAGGCTCAAATCTAGGGTGCTGAAAGACAAAATCCTGGACGCGGTGATCGCTCCTATGGGCCTGAAGCATGTGTCCGATCTGCGCTCTGCTGCTTGCATCCCCGAAGCCCCGGTGCATGTCCACGAGGATGATTAGTTTGCCCCTGGCTGCTGGCTTTCATGCGCACGCTAGCGTGCCCCCTCCCAGTTTCATGTCGCTGCCTCCTTCATGATGGCTTGTATCCGTAGCTCGTTTTATCCCCCTGTCTTTGTTTTTCCCTGCTTCCCTTCCTGTACTTTCGTGGGTGCCCCGGTGTGCATTGCTGCTATGAATTGTAACACCGTTCGTTCTCTCCGTATCCTTTTTTGGAATGTCCAGGGTTTAGGAGCTAGTGACAAATGCGACATTGTCAAAAACTCTGTGTGGGCGGCCCGTCCCGGTCTCATCTGCTTTCAGGAGACTAAACTTGCCACGATTTGCCATAGGAAGGCTCTCACCTTCCTCCCTGGTTGTTTTGCGCAGTTTGTGGCTAAAAACATCGATGGGAGTCGTGGTGGCATCATCACCGCCTGGGATCCCTCATCCTTTTCCCTTGTCTCTTGATCGGAGTCTCGCTTCTCTCTCACCGTTAAACTCCTGTGTGTTGTGACTAATGCCCCCTTCACGATCACCAACGTGTATGGCCCCTCTGACCACTCGCTCACGGAGGCTTTTGTCGATGACATGCTCTCTGTCACCCATGACGCCGCGACCCCCTGGATCGCGGTGAGCGACTTCAACCACATTCGTTGTGCTAGTGAGAAGAACAGTGGGCATTTTGACATGGCGCGTGCCTCCCGTTTCAATGCGTTGATCAACGCCTTGGCCATGCACGAGGCGCATCTCTCTGATCGCCTTTACACTTGGTCGAACCGTCGGACTCCTCCCATCCTGGCTAGGCTAGACCGTGTCTTCTTCGACAACCTTTGGAATGTCACCTTCCCCGATACGTCTCTTATGTCTCTCCCCCGCACCACGTCGAACCACATCCCGCTTTTGGTCGCGGCCTCCACCAAAATCCCGACACCGTCTAGATTCTTCTTCGAGAGCGTCTGGCTTCTTGACCCTGCTTTTCTTCCTGCCATCCTCCCCGGTGGGCGCGGCCGGTTTGTGCCTTGGACGCTGCTGGGGCTTTGGCTGCTCGTAAGAAGTCGTTCAGGACCACCTCCAAGGTTTGGAAAAAGCAACACCGGTTCATTCCCACCTTTGACAATGATTGTAGGTTTGATTGACCTGTTTGATTTTCTCGAGGAAAACCGCACTCTCTCAGGTTGTGAAGACTCTCTTCGACGCGATGCAATGGCGGCCCTTGCTGCCTCTGTCCTGCGACAGTGCACGCACTGGCGCCAACGCAGCAAGTGTCGTGCGGTGCGGGACGGCGACGAAAACACGACGTTCTTCCACGCCTCGGCCTCGCATCATCGCCGCTGCAACGCGATAGGCGTGTTGGATGTGGAAGGGGCACTGGTCACGGGCCATGCAGGGAAGGCCGCGGCGCTGCTGGGCTTCTTCTCCTCCTTGCTGGGCCGGCCCAGACCCCCCGTCTGGTGCTTTGACCTGGATTCGCTCTACGGCAGTGCACCCATCATGGATGGGCCCGCGCTGGTGGCGCCTTTCGAGCGGGCCGAAATCAAGGTTGCTATGGCAGCCCTTGATCGCAACAGCGCTCCCGGCCCCGACGGGCTAGGGCCCGCCTTCTACAAAGCTGCTTGGGTGACCGTGGCGTCCGATCTTCATCGCCTGTTCGACGAGTTCCACTCTGGGGCGGCTCGCCTGGACGGGATCAACCGCGCCTTCATCGCGCTGCTCCCGAAAGGCTCCGGTGTGCCATCCCCGGCGTCCTTCCGCCCCGTCTCCCTGCAAAATTGCGACATCAAAATCCTCTGCCGTGGGCTTACGTCGCGGCTCCAGCAGCAGATCTCTCATCTCATTGACGAGGATCAATCCGGCTTCGTCCGTGGGCGAAGCATCTCGGAGAACTTCATCTACGCCACCGAGCTGGTGCAATGCTGTCACCGGAGGCGAGCTGCCACCTTGGTGCTGAAGCTCGATTTTGCGAAGGCTTTCGACTCCATCAACTGGGAAAGCCTGCGCAAGATCATGGCGGTGCGTGGGTTTCCGCCCCTCTGGTGCGACTGGATGGACACCCTCTTCCACTCCTCACGCTTGGCGGTCTTGCTCAACGGCGTACCGGGGCGCTGGTTCCAGGTCAAATGCGGCCTCCGGCAAGGGGACCCCATCTCCCCGTACTTCTTCCTCATGGTGGCCGATGTGCTTCAGCGGCTCATACGCCACGACAACGTTCTTCGGCACCCCATCGTGCCCGATGCTCCGGCCGTCGTGCTCCAGTACACTGATGACACGCTCATCATCATGCGAGCGTGTGCGAACGGAGCGGTGCGGCTCAAGCTGCTCCTAGACCAGTTCACGACCGCCACCGGGCTCATCATCAACTTCAGCAAAAGCGCGATGGTCCCGATGCACGTCGATGAGGAGATCAGGGCTCAGGCGGTGGGGATCCTCGGCTGCGACACCGGGGCGTTCCCTCAGACTTACCTCGGGCTCCCCCTGTCTTGGCAGAAGCTTCGCTATGCGGATTTCCTGCCCATGATCGCCAAGGTGGACAAATACCTCGCTGGGTGGGCTGCCCACCTCCTGTCTCCGGCCGGGCGCCTAGTTCTTATCAATGCGGTCCTGGACGCTCTCCCCACCTACGCCATGGCGGCCATGCTCCTGCCACCCCCCGTGCTCAGTGCGCTGGACGGCCTTCGTCGCTCCTTCCTTTGGAATGTCGTCGAGCGTGCCTCTGGCACTCAATGCCTTGTGGCGTGGGAGCGCGTGTGCAGGGCGAAGGCCGAAGGAGGACTGGGGGTGCGTGACCTGGCAACCCAGAACACAAGCCTTATGCTAAAGATGGTGCACCGGCTTCACACGATGCCCGGGTCACGCTGGGCGGCCTGGATATGGCAGGGGGCCGGCGGTCACTCGCTCCTGTCTCGGGGCGAACTCGCTCTCGGAGAACACAAAAACTCCATGGCAAGACTGCTCCCGCTCTATCGCTCCATCTCCTCGGTGGAGGTGGGAGACGGGCGGGCGTGCTCGTTCTGGTGGGACTGCTGGCTCCCCTGCGGCGCGGTGGGCGCCGCCTTCCCCGCTCTTCTCTCTCACACGACGGATGAGGAGGCCACTGTCTGGCAAGCGAGGCAGCGCGGGATCGCCAGTTTCCTTGTCCCCCCACTGACGAGAGTCGGTCGTCAGGAGCTCCAAGCGGTGCAGACTGTGGTGGATGCCTCGCCAAGCAGGGCTGGGTCGGACGTGCGGCGGCTGAACCACGCGCGCGCGCCCAAAGGGGCTCTGTCGTCTGCTGCTGTGTACGGGCTCCTGCGCTTCGGGGGCGTGCGTGCCGGCTACGCCGACATGATCTGGGGCGTGCGTGTTCCTCCCAGGGTAAAGTTCTTCAGCTAGCTCCTAGTTCAGAAGCGTATACACACGCGCGACACGCTTCTCAGGAAACACATCGTCGCTGTGGATGAAACCGGCTGCCTGCTTTGCCCGGCCGCTCTTGAGTCCGCCGACCACATGCTCTTTTGCTGCCCGTTTGCGGAAGCTTTCTGGCACATGGTGGGCGTGGGGCGGCCGGTGCCACAACGTGTGACCTGGGCGCACTTGCGGTGCGCGCGGCCCAGTTGGAGTTCGTCAAGCTGTGCTGCTGGCAACTCTGGAAGCATCGCAATTCGGTCGTCTTTCAACGCCAACAATCGTCGATAGATCGGGTTCTCGCCTGCTACAGAGACGACGCTGTGCTGTGGCGTTGCAAACTGCCTGCTGACCGTAGAATCCACATCGACTCATGGCTTCAGGCCTTCCTTCCCTGACCCGTTGATTGTTAGGGTGTAGTGATCTCTGGCACTCTACGGAGTTGCCCCAAAACCTCTCGCTGTAATGAATTGGGGGCTTTGCCCGTTTCGATGATCAATATATTCAGGTGGGGGAAACTCTCCCCCCTCCGGTGAAAATTCAAAAAAAAAGGCCATCCAATATAGGCGAGCTTAACTAATTAGTGCACGGCTTGGTTTGGTTTAGTTAGTCTTCATGCATGGCTTGAACAATTAGCTATAGCTCTCCTCGGGCCATTGTACCGATCGACTTAATCATGCTCATGCACGCGGTTACTCATGCAAGACAAGTGCACATCACGCCATCTGTTGCGACGACAACGTCCTAGAACACCGCACATGCATGCATCAACGTCTTCATAATTTCTCCCTAATTTTTTTAAATATCTCCATGATATTAACAAATTAACGATCAATGTGTGGCCACTCTATTCATTTAATGTTGCACATATGATTAACTTTCAATTTGATATGGCATAATTGAGACTATGATCTATGGAGTATTATTACATTCTTATGCATTTGTGTGTGCGGTTAGTTTAGCTTTGGGCTTGCATAACTTGAAAGAGGAGCTAGAGCCAGAGGCAGGACAGCCGGCATGATGCATAATTGCATATTGTGCTCTATTTTTCTGTTTTCCTTTTCGCTTTCTTTTATGGAGGAGGAAGTCAAGATCAGGGCTCATGTAAAGTCTCATGCAGGATCTTTTGGTGCACAACAGGGACGTCCACTTGAAGCTAATCAATGAGTAATTTGGCCGCTCTACGTGCATGCTACACGGAATCTGATTATTCTACCACGATCTAGCTAGTCACTCTCCAGTAACAATTAATAAGCCCGCCACATGTTGTTAGTTTATATGTGCACTCGAACCTGTCGGCAATGAAGGACGTCACTACTAATATATAACTATACTAGGAAATTGCCGGTATGTTGCAAGGGGAGTATAAATATTTTAATGATTCAACATCAATCATCTGCAACATACTCCCTCAATTTCAAAATATAGTGCGCCCGCGCTTCTCGATGTCCAACTTTAACCATAAATTTAACCAACGAGACCAATTGCGGCGGGAGAAAAAATATATAACTAAAAACTTCTTTCGAATACCAATTCACTGATATAATTTTTGCTCCCACCGCAATCGATCTTGGTAGTTAAATTTACGGTCAAAGTTGAAGCACGAAGATAGAGAAAGCACTACATTGTGGAATGGAGGAAGTATAACTTTACGATCCTCGTGTACATCGAATAACATAGTGGACTTTATTTACTGTTAAATCGCTCCTTCCTCTGCTCACTGTCTACCCTCTGAAAGAATATGATAAAACAATGTTAAGAAAGATAAAACAATTAATAAGCCCGCCTCATGTTGTTAATTTGTATGTGCACTCCAACCTGTCGGCAATGAAGGATGTCATTTAGGATACAACTAACAGTGGAGGAGTAGTAGTGTACTGCAGTTGGGATATGACTTAATTAGATAATGACAAATCTTGTCTTGGTGAGATCGATGTTGGACATATGAAATGGAGCTCAACTTGGTTGAGATGAACTATTCACGCCCTGAAATCTGAATCACATGCATGTTCAGTCTACGTCGCAAATTAGGTCGAGTACATACGCACTAGCTAGCTAGTGTACTAGTCTACTATAGATACAGGTAGCCATGCAGCATGCATTGATTTCTCTAGCTACCGATCGTTGGGGTACGTATACAGGTACGCTTCGTGGATCAATAACGAACAAGCTTTCACATCCGGGCGACATGATCCCCCGCCCTTTGGTTTGGTTTGAAAATGGCAGTGGTGGTCTTGGTAGCTCGCAAACTCGATGGGAAAAGGAGAGGCTGCCTACCTCCGGTGAAGTAGCTTCCAACTTTGCCAAAAGGAACAGTACACTACTACTAGTCGACAAGCCCACAAGTGCAAGCATGCATCGCGCCAAAGAACATGCATGGGTGGCGCTCCAAATCCGCGAAACGAATGCTGGTCATCATATCCACGGTAAAACAGGGCGGCCCCTCGGTCTGAAAGCAAGCATTTTCGCAGAGTAATGAGCGACTTCGGTTACATTTTCCCTTTCGATTCTTTGTAGTATAATCAGAAATGTGATCTATATCTACGTAGACGGTCACCAGCCATACATCCATTTCTACGACGAGTAATTTAAAGCGGAAAGATTACGTACGTACGTGCAAATCGGTTGGAGGTAAGCCTACAAAGCATTGCTTGCACCACGCTCGAAGCGATCGACGACCGGCCGGCACCTACATACGTACGCGCGTCGATGATCGATGGAGCTCCGGCCAGCCGTCCGCCAGGTACGGAGGGCCGGGCGCCGGCCTGGTCCGCATGCAACGCAACGCTCACGACCGCGACCGGCCACCGCACGTAGGCTCCCGGCCGTGTGGACGCCGAGCTTTCTACAACTCACGCAAGCTTTCCTCCACTCTCCACTCTCCGCCGTTCGCCTTCCTCCTTTCCTTTGTGGACTGTGGCGTTTGCAAGCCACCTCCCTCCGTGGTTTGCGAGTAGAGCGCCATCATTGGCCATTAATCCGCAAGCTACATACACTTGGCACTGCACTGTGCGACCGATGACTTTTTATTGGGGTGTGTCCTTCTCGACGCACCAACCGGCCTGGCAAGAACAGAAAACTGATGAACATCACATTAACTGACACGTAGTACTACGTACGATGCCAGCAACGCGACGCAAGCGTGCAACTCGTGATGCAACTGAAGATGCACGCACGCTTATCTTTCGTGAGGGATTTCATTGCACGGTTGAAACTAATCAAAACGAGCCTCCCTCTGATGCATGTACATCGTACGGCCACCGTGACAAAAATGCTGAACATGTGGGAGCTAGCTATAGCTTGCTTGAGAAGCAAAAATGTTTGTGGCCGGCCGGGCGGTCTTAATTTGGACTGATTTTTTGTACTCTGTGCGTGGAGAGTCGAGAGCCGGATGATGGCAGAATCGACCACATTTGACGCAAACGCCTCACACATAGTGCCGTACGGGCGACTCATCAAATGGAGCACTGCCTTTTGCTGTCCTTTTTAATCAACTGTATCTGTCAGTCTAGGGCTCTCTCGCGTGCAACACCTCTGTAAACAGCAACCTCCTTTTCCCTTCAAGTACAAGGATCAGGTGTTTTGTGCTTTATTCGGTCAGCACTGCTGCTATACCAAGCCGGGCCCTCCCCGGCGACCTTTGCCGTCCCGCTGCAGCTCACGTTACTTAATTTTCACGACCCAAAATTAGCACAATGCAATCTTCACTTTTCACTTTTTAGCGGTAATTTTCAGGCCTTCACTTGCCTTGTTTATTTAGTTTTATCTCTTCGCTTTCTCTGTAGCCAAGCTAGCTAGCTAGCTAGTGACGACGTGATTACTGTTTACCCGCTGATCATAAGGTCCAAATGAATGCAGTTGTACCCACTATAGACGGTGGATGGACGACTGGCCTGCCAGCTGAGGCCGGAGCTGAATGAACACGTTCACGTGCACACTATCTGTCGTCGACGCAACAGACTTTCTGAACCCCCAGGTGACTCCGCACGAGACTTTTTCTTCGCGGTAACGTGCGTGCTACCTTTGTCATGCATCGATGTTCTTGCTTCCTTTCTTGTACGGTGCTAGCGTCAACTCAACCGATCATCACAACAATGAATTTTGCTATTCACCGACAGTGAATTTCGGTTCGGCGGGGGGCGGAGATCGCACGAAGAGCAGATCGAGGCGAAGCACACGAGCAGTTTACCCAGCTTCGGAGCTCTCCGGAGAGATAACACTCCTACTGCTGCTTGTCTGGTTGTATTATGTTCTTGCTCGCGAGAGCTAAGTGTTTTCTGGCTTACGAATGAATCGAACCTCGCGAACCGAACCCTGTCTAACCTTCGAACCCCCTCTACGTTGCGCATGGGCCTCCTTTTATACGCTAAAGGGTCACCGACAGGTGGCAACGCAGAGAAGGGTACAAATGTAAAAAGTGAGGTGGTTGGTACAGTTACTTATACAGTGCACCCTACCTAACCCTGACGGCAGGGGACAAGGGCATTAAATGCCCGTCTGAGTCGCCCAAACAGTGCAGAAAAGGACCGTTAGGGGCGCCACCGTTCGCCACGATGGCGATCTTGCCAGCTTCGCATGCCACTGCGCACCACTGGCTGCACAGCCTCCCACCACGCGCGCCTGGAAAGGCCCCCAGAGCGACACGTTGGTGGATGCGCTGGAGCGTGGGCACAGAGTGGCCGCCTGCCGCGGCAAGCGCCTTGCCGTTGTTGTTATCTTGTCGGGTCCGGAAGCTTGTCGCTCACCGGGCCTCGAGGTACCTTGGTTGGTCTTCCCGGCAAGCTCCTCTTGCCGGGGCCTTGTTGCCTTGCCGGAGCGTGTGGCGCGTCGCGGCAAGTTCTTTGGAGTGCCTTGGTTGGCCTTCCCGGCAAGCTCCTCTTGCCAGGGCCTTGTCTCCTGAGCTTAAATACTTTGTTCTTAAATAACTCCAAGGAAACCACGGAGGATCTTGGCGTTCTCCCGGCAAACCTTGCCGCGGGGTGCTGCAACTGCCCATGCACAAGTTCGGGGTATTAGGGCACCCCTATTTTAGTACACCGACAGGATCTTGTCCTCGCTCGCAAATGGGCGATGAATTTCGGCCATCACTTTAGACGCCATTGTCACTGCCTCCACGAAGCAAACAGGAAAACGATCCATCCATCGATATACAGTAAAGCACCAGCAGCATCCATCGAGCTTAGTAGTAATGAGCACTGGTGCCAAGTGATGACACCTCCCTGCCTCTGGAACGACAGTGCAGCTCCACCCGTCGCCGGCCGTCCGGCCAGCCGGTGTCAGTCAGTCACAGGCAGACGGACGGACAGGCAGACAGACAGCAGCGGCCCGATTTCTTACCACATTTGCATCGCTTCGACTTGATTTAATTTGATTAGGTCCGAGAGATGTCCAGGGCATCGATCTCTGTATCTGGACGCGCCCCGCGGAGGGGACGTTTCTTTGGCCCTCATGCACGCATATCGTCGGATGGAACACGAAGGTCGGCAGGGGAAGGCCGGTCGTGGGTTCACGCGACGTCATCGGTGAGGTTAACATCGACCGTTGATTATCTGATGATCAGTTGGCTCAAGGAGTAAGTATGACCCGGCCCGATGATATAGGAAAATTCACCACGGTTTTTTCTTCTCCCGAAAAGATGATCGAAACACATTTTTTAGAAAAAAAGGATGACCCCCGGCCTCTGTATCTGGAAGATGTATACGGCCACTTTATTGATTATTCTCGACGATCTTATAAAGTACTACAACAATGTGTCTGAATCCACCATCTTGTCAACACATGCCGCTACTCCTATTCAAAAAAAAATGAAAGGATGCTAGCTCGGCCACTACCAAACCACTCATCTAAGCCTAACATCAAAAATCAGAAGTCGAAACATATTCGGAAGCCCCAACCGAGCCACATACCAGGTGTGGAGCACAATCCGGTCAGACGCACTCGTGTGTCGTCGCCGCCACCTTCCACAGGTCCGTCTTTAGAACATATTGAGACTTCTACCTTGTCTGGCCACTCTGCCATCGACGTCACCATGACGCCAGACAGCAACCTCCTCCTGCGCGAGTCCATCTCCGTGCATCGGACACCGAGCCTCCACAGCGCCATGCCGCCGATATCCGCCGCCATCGATGTGTGAGATGAAGTACCGCTCCACCATCCGCCCAGCCAGCACTTACTTCAAAACGATGCCCCCAGGAGGGAAATAATTATCGTCCGATCCGGAAGACCCGGATCTAGGGTTTTCCCCGGAGCATCCCGAGCCTGATGACGCAGACTGCAACAACGATGCCTCGACAAGGGAACAACATCTAAGACGCCGCCATCGTCCGCCATGACCGTAGTCGGCGCGATTTTCATCGGCAGTTGCTCCACCAGACGTGCGCCGCCGACGTCGCTGGTCCCTTCAACCGGAGCAAACTCCAAAACAATGCCCTAAAGAGGGACTACGACGCAAAAGCGCCGCCATCGCTCGATCCCAAGGAGATCTAGGATTTCCTCCGTAGTTGCCCGCGTTGTCAAGGGCCAGACAAGGATAGAATCCCGCGGATCTGCCCAGCTGCCAACGAGTCGCACCCACCACCGTGCCGATGGCTGACCAGCAATCCGGCCGCGCCGCCGCGAACCGATCCAAACACGTCGCCGCCGTCCCTGGCGGCCGCGACGCACCAGATCGCAAGGCCTCCTGCCACAAGGAATCGACGTCGCCGAGGCGCCGCCACCACCTGTCGTGGCGACCGGCCCGCCGCCACGCTCCGGCCCGGCGGCGCCGGCCTGCGCCAGCCCCAACCGAGCGAGAGGGCCCGAGTCCCCGCCGCCACCAACGACGGCTAGGCTTCGCCTGTCCTTGGGCGGCGGCGAGGGAGGAGGAGGAGGAGTGGGAAGGTTTGGCGGCGATGGGATCTGGGGCCTCCCGGTCGCCCACGAGGGGGCGGCTCGGGAGGAACGGGAGCATCTAGATGATCGAAACACATTATTAATTGCCTTGTTTGTCACCGGAGTCGCAAAGCAGGAGGTCCCCGCGGGCGCATTGATGGGCTACCGTTGGGGACTTAATTAGCAGTGTCACACTTAATCTACAGTGACGAGCTAGGCTCGGAGAGGAAAGAAGGGCGTCCTTCTTCCGGAGGAAAGTCATGTCCCCAAAAACCGTATGAGCATCTCCCACGCTTCCCATTTCCCATAGAAGGTTCTGGGTTGGGGCGTGTTGAGCAAAAAGAAAAGCTCCAATGATTTTCGTAAAAGCGATCTCTTAGGGAACCCCGTATAATCAGAAACACCCCCCCCCCCCCCCCTCCCCTCACCTAGGACGAATATGGTATTTCACTAAAAATGTCAGGTCTACAGGCTAACCTCGGAGTCAGTCGCACCGATACCGCTGAGACGCTGACCACCATCAAATACGCCTTCGACCACCCGGCGTCACTAATGCCGACAAACCCCCCTCCCCCCTCTTCCCCCGCCGCCGCAGACTACCACCGTACGCTGCCCGCCGCCAGTGCCGCGCGCCCCTATTTTTATTTTTTAAGAAAAACACAAAAAACTGATTTTATGAGAAGGTGTTTATGGGACGAGCTAAAGCACCTCACCTGCAAAAATCTTCTAAATTATACACACCTCGTAAAACCATTTTTAGGAAGAGTTTCATATGGTACTTGTTGAAGATGCTCGGGCATCTTCAAAGCCGATCCGCAAACCGCTCGCATCCGTATGGATCGCAAAAGCCATCTAACGTGGGCCTGTATCGATCCGCGGAGCGGGCCGGACACGATTTCCCCCGTAAACCGGAGACAAAGTGGGGGAGGGCTTTTGGGAGTACGGACACGCGAAACGTAGGAATCCGACACCCCCAGCCCACCAAAAAACCTCCACGGACCCCGCGACTCCATCCTCCCCATTTTCTCTCCTTCCTTCTTTTCCTCTTGCCTTCGCCGCCGTTCCACCACCTCGGCTACCACACCGCACACAAGCCAAAACTCTACAACTCCAGCACCTCCAGCGCTCTAGCAATGCTCCATAACGCTTGTCCTCCGTCTCCGTTCAACTCCTGTCCTCTGACTGCCCCGCCAGGTACCATCCGCTGCTACTATTCTCACCATCCCCGACAACTGTTCGATGAATCATGGAAGCTAAAAATAGTTGTCCCTTTTTCTTTCTAGCAATGAATTTCGATTTGAAGTACATATACAAGAAGTATGTTGAGCCTTCCGACGGCTCATCGGACGAGGAGGAGTACTCTGGTGAGACAACAATGGTGCAGGCGATCCTTGAATACGCGGAGCATGCGGAGTGGAAATCTCAGCCGTGCAAGGGCCATGAAAACGGCCGGGGTCGACCCCTTCGTTGGGCACCAAATGCGGCGGTACGCTCCCCGGACCGATTCGGCCCGGGTATTTCCCAGCCAGGGGAAGGAGGGGGATCCCGAGAGGATCCCTGGTTACCAAATGACATGGAGAAACAGACACAGCACGGCTCTCTCTCTCTTTCTCTCCTTCGCCACAGTGCACGCACGGCCGGCGCACTATTTTAACCCACCGCGCGCCACAAACCGCAGGTGTCTTCAACTCCAATCCATCACTGCTGCGCCTTGCTTCGAACCTACTTGATCGCTGCCTCACCTCACTCACTCACTCCTCTCCGTCTCTCTCGCCGAGTGAGCTTGCGGTTCTTGCCACGCACGCTTCCACCACATATACCTGACCATATATACCCACCAGGCAACGATCCATCGGGAGGAAGCAACCGCCGTCGATCATACCGATCGCCATTACATACACCGGCATTGCCTAGCTCGTCAGTATAGCTAGCTACGAGGCCAGCAGCTGCCGCGCGACGGGATCGATAGAATGGGGCGTCCATTGTCCGGCGGCGTGGGGCAGCCCAAGCTCCGCAAGGGGCTGTGGTCGCCCGAGGAGGACGAGACCAGGCTCGCCGGGCTGAACCGTTGCGGCAAGAGCTGCCGCCTCCGGTGGATCAACTACCTCCGCCCCGACCTCAAGCGCGGCTGCTTCTCGCAGCAGGAGGAGGACCACATCGTCGCGCTCCACCACATCCTCGGCAACAGGTATGGCCGTCCACGCAATGCATTCAGTTCTTATTAATTTTGCACCGCAGAAAGGTTTGGAGCTAGTACTGATGCGTGTGTGCGTGCAGGTGGTCTCAGATCGCGTCGCACCTGCCGGGCCGGACGGACAACGAGATCAAGAACTTCTGGAACAGCTGCATCAAGAAGAAGCTCCGGCAGCAAGGCCTCGACCCGGCCACGCACAAACCCACGGCCGCCGCCTTCACGGCCACGGCGGCATTGCCGGACGCGGAAGAGGAAGACCGCAAGCCCCTTGCCGCGGGTGCGGACGGCATCCTCGCTCCGAAGCAGCCGACGGTGTTCGACCCGTTCCCGGTGTGCGCCGACTACGGCGCTGGGTTCGCCGACGACCTCGGCGCGGCGAACGCGGCGGCATTGTATGGCCGGTTCTGCGGTGGAAACGAGGGCGCGGACGAAGACGCCGGGTTCGGCGCCGCAGACTACAGCTGCGTGCTGGACGTGTCGGAGAACCTGGGCTACGGGGAGAGCTCCAGCAACAGCAGCAACCGGAACTACGGCGGCGAGGTGGGCAGCATGCTCGACGGCGAGGTGGGAAGCATGCTCGATGGCGAGGTGCTACACTGGGCCAAGCCGGAGCCGGCCTTCGCGGAGATGGAGTATGAGTTCTCGCTGCCATGCCAAGAGCAGAGCCTCCTCCCAAATTTCGAGTTCAACTTGGAACACTACTTCTGACATTTTTTTCCCTTTTTCATTTAAAAAATATATAGTAAAATACCCGTGCGTTGCTACGGGGCATTGCATATTTTATTAGAACTTCTCCTTTTATTTTACTGTTAAAAATCTTTCTATCTTCATCTTAATATTGACCACTGCACCATGAGCTGAAAATCATAGTTAAATTCGTCATAAGAATAAACAAGGACTCGCAACAGCAAGCTGGACATAATACATGTAAAATAATAAAAGATTGTTAAAATACAAACTTCATATTGTTATAGTACAAATAAAAAAAAGATGGGCCCTCGGCGCTGCTTGACGCTACGATGGCCTGGTAGCCTTGGTGTTGTTCTATCAGGCGGCGAACCGGTGGCCGCGGCGCTGCTGCACTCGATTGCGACCCGGCAGCCTCGGGACTTCCCCGCTGCGAGGACGACCAGGCGGACTCGGCACTGCTCTAATCCGAGGACGAGCCGACTGCTTCAGCACTGCCCACACAACGGCGTTCCAACAGCAGCGGCTACTTGCTTGACTGAATGTTGCAAGGTCCTGCACGTACCTAACTGAATGTGCAATGACGTTGTACGTGAAGCAGAGTAGCAGACAACGTTGCTGATGCACTATATTTGTAGCTATGTTCTAGTTTATCTTGAAACATGTATGAGGCATGCTGGCACTTTGCTTTTAAGCTCTTGTGCTAGCTATATGGCGGTGAGAGCTGGGTACATTGGGGTCATTCAGGCATTCTGTATTCTTTTTTTATCAGTAAACTCATCCCATACATCTTTTACGAATTTACTCCATGTATGAAGTTAATATTCATACATATTCTTCCATTTTTAAACAAACATATTCATACATTGGAGTAGTCTGTTGCTGTCAAGTACAAACAGAATCCATGTATGTAGGAGTGCATGATGTGTTGCTTGTCAATCAAATATAGTCTACTGTCGGCAACAGCTATATAGGCTACAGTAAACTGACGAATTGACAAACAGATGAGACCCATCAGATGCTTCAAAAGTATCAATCGAAGAAGGCAAAAATCACCAAAACAAACTTTGTTGCTTACCTGTGCAAGGATATGAGAAGGGGGTTACAGCTAGTTCTCCAGATTTCCGAAGTGAACTTTCAATACGTAAGGTCGCCGCACCGCGCCTCCTTCTGTCCCTCACCTCCATGTCTTCTTTCTGCCCAGGAGTCGCGGATGCCATGGATCCACCTGGGAAGACGCGCTCCGACCTTCCTCGTCGTCACCAGCGACCCTCTCCTCGTCGCCCATCTCTGGATCCGCCTCCCCAACCCCTACCGCGCACGGATCTGGACCCTTCAAGCTCCAGCATCCACCGCTATTCTGCATCTAGCAGTCGTGCCGCCCCTAGTCACTCGAGCCGCCACGTTATCCGGCCCAGATTAGTAAAAATATTCTCTAATTAGTCTGATGAATAAGTTCCCGAATCCATGCTACCTTGGAAAAGGAATGCTGGAAATTCTGATTCTGTCATGACCCTTCAACAATTGTGTGCTACTTAGATACCGGACACAAGCACTAACTGTCCTTGAGATGCATCAAACTTTTAAAAAGTAATTTGAAACTTCATATAATATATTTTTTGAAACTTTGGACCATCATTGCAAGACAAAGCTTATATGGATATGCCGAACCATCCACATAAGTGGGGGCTGCATACAGAAAACAAATCACAGAAATCAGTTAACAAACTACAAGCTTCTGCACACAGGAAACTGCAATGGTTAAGCTTTTGCAGTGAAAACACATACTAAAAGACATTGATGGACTAATTAATGGTTATGATTTAACATTAAACAGAAAACATCGAATGTGCTGGCATGAAAATAACTGAAAATGGTTATGACTCCATAACACATGATCACAAGAGCGAGGAGCTCACTAATGTGATGTCAAACAACACTCATGAATTGTGATGTTTACTAATAGAGCTTGTATAGGTGTTACTTCTGATAGTGATGGCCAAACTGGCATTAGAGTTGCATGAGCTAAATGTTGTTAACCAAATCAGTATTAACAGTAGTATCCAGTCTTTATACAGAAATAGTTTGGATTTGCATAATTAATTCTTTCCATGTAGTAGAGTCGGCCAACTTAAGATCATTGACAAATCACCATGTAGTCCTATAGTTTCTACAACCTAGAAATTGTGGATCCACACAAGTACCAAATACAGTGCCCACACGTAGGAAGGAGACTTGGGGAACCAATAGTTACCTGCAGGCGCAAGGTGCAAGCATCCACTCTGTCAATGTAAAGCTTGCACTTGGGGCAGCTCTGCAAACCCGATGCACTCGACATCACTGTACACCTTGAATTGCACGCAAGATATTCAGTTGCAATGTTACAAAGATATTCCACCGTGTTGCATTATACCAACCAGAAATGTCAATACTCATTGCAAAAGCATTATCCTTAACAGCGATGTGTCCATAAGGCATCACCAATATTGTGTTATCTTCTAAAATGTAACCCACTGACCTACACTTTCCGAAAGCAGTGACCAATTCACACTGACATCTGCGGAACCGAACAGAAAAAACAAATTCAGTCTTATACAACCTGAATGTAATATGCAGTGATATTATATGTAGAGAATCAACTAATGTGCTCTTTATTTTACAAGCTTATGCTTAGTCCTATTTAGAGTGAAACCACCATTAATATGGCCTAGTTATTTCTTATTTGTATTCTTTATCTAACTTGCATGATGTGGTACATCTAGGTTGAAAAATATCACCACGATTGAAAGTACATGTTTACAAAGGGAACTACCACAGTGTGGATCTTCGCAATGTGATAAGCCAGGCCAATTCTGGAGAACTATATATGATTTTTTCTTGACAGGGTAAAACTAAACCAACCTCTAAACAGTAGGAGAAGTGTAAACATAATTGTTTGGGGAAAATTTCTACTTTTGTTCTGATCTTTTTTATTTTACTAAGTGCATTCTATACTGTGAGTTAAATTTAATTTATATAAGTGAGAAACTTCTATGGCATAAGAATATTCATCAGAAAGTCATGGTTCCTAGTATCTTCCATACATGGTGATAATATTGATTCGAAGTGGCATGGTGTGTTCCTCAGTTGAGTACCTGGGGCCATTAATATGCAAAAATAGAAAAGGAGTAGTTGATAGTTCTTATTAAATAACTTCAATGGTGCATCAAGATTGTTTCCAATTGAAATAAAAATATAAACATTCAAATAAAGGTTATCCCTTGACTCCAGAAATAAAAGGCTGAAATTAGCATCGGCACTGATTGTTTTAATGTATGTCTATACAATGTTAATGCTTTAGTTAGTTCCTGATTGTGAACTCTAATGTTAATGCTTATATCAGCACCTTATTTCCTCATTCAAGAGTAACCAATTTTCTGAATATGAGCAACTTGCATTAGACTATAAGGAGCATGTGATTCAACATAGCGATGAAGACCTACGGCAAACCAGACTGAGACACCCCCTGCATGAGTAGCAAATCGAGTAAATAAGAAAGTTTTATACCCACAGTCAGATCTAGTCTGGAAAATAAGAATAATGACAAGCTTACAAACATACGAAAATCCTGGAAACCACATGGACAACAATTAACCAACCAGCCACATGTAATTCAGATTAGCACAAAAGGGAACCGGCACACTCTCAGCTCACATATCAATCCACTGAAAAACATCTCATTTCAGAAATAATCAGGGGGTGAAGTACACTATGATCTTTACCTTGTACAGACTGAGCCTTGTAAGTACTGGAGATCTTTGTAGACTTGTCATACTGGCTCCTAGTAGTCAGCCTGCCTTGTACTCAGCCTGTGGATGCAACAACCACCATAGTTTTACTTGCACTTGCATAGCTGGATTTGTACACAACAGTTGGAGTCGTTCAGATTATGCTCGGCTAGGTAAACACACACCACTTGGTCACCTTTCCTGGAGCCTGGCTCAATTGAGAGCACATCACTTTGCAGAAGAATCACTTCTTGAGTCACTACACCAGAAAGAACTGATGAACAGAACGAAAAAAAGCACTCAAATAGCCGTGAAACAATTTCAAAAAAACAAATCCGCCACACAGCATGCTAGCAACCCTGGTTGTTCAGAAATTCAGTAAGATAGATTGAACAGAGATAAAACGGTAAGCAATTAGGACTATGTGGAACCAAGAATTGAATAATTTATTTCCTGTTTGCAGAAAGGCGTTTTCCAGCTGAAAAGAATTCAGTTAGAATTTCATGTCGTCATACTCCCACAATAAGAACTTACATGTCATTTTCAGTATAACTATTTTATGAGCTTACATATAAAAGCACAAAAATGAAAAGGGTACAAAAATAAAAACAGCACATATATACACTGTCTGTGTTTGGAAGGATATCAATTCACAAATAAAAATAGATCCATTCATGGACTTGTTCGTGTAGTAGCAGAATTTCGTTCAAAAAAACTGGACTTGTGCTAATGGGAGAGATTGAGAGCAGACGGGGTTGCTTGCCCTATCTTGGCGCAGCAGAGGCGTCATCCAAGGTGAGGAGGTGCTGCTGGCTAGGGTTCCTCCCCGCTGACCTGCGCAAGAAGGGAAGGAACCGAGATGGGGAAGGGACGGGAAAGGGAGCGGATGAGATAGGAACATGATAAAACCATGAGGAGCTGCAGGTCCATGGCATCCTTCACATCTCCGTGAAGATGCCCTTGACGCCGGCGAAGCCCTGCCTGAAACCCTAGCCATGGGGATGGGGTTGCGAGCGGGCGGTAGAGGCCGGGATCAGAGAATCTGGCTGGAGGGGAGGGAGGAGAGGACCGTTGGGAGCTCAGGGGCATGGTGCGTGGCGCCGGAGCTCACCGGAAGCGGACGGCATGGGTGGTGGCGGCGGCGAGGACATCGTGGGCGAGAGGGAGAGGAGGTGAGCCCGTCCTCCGTGTGTGGTTGTTTTTTTTTCAGTCTGCTCGGTCCACGGGTTGAATACCCAAAACTACAGGGTCTCTTTTGCAAGAACGAAACGTTTTTCTTATATTTACCACTTTAAAAAGGACTGCGGGTTGAATACCCAAAACTACAGGTACTTTTTTGCAAAAGTAGTAACGACGGACGACCAGAAGCAATCGGTGGTTTATTAGTAAAAAAAATAGGTAAAGATAAAGATAAAGATTTTCTTTCTTTCTCCCTCTATTTTTAAGAGAAAGGGCGCACACCATAAAATCGCAAGTTAGTGCTACTTGAGGTCATCTATAGCATCGTTTCCAATTGTATAGGCTACTTCATCTTGCATGCTGAACAAATTAGATGCTTTCAGTAAATTGTATTTTTTTTAGCAAATTACCCAGATGTACACACTTCTAGGGCAGTTGTGCATCATAGCCAACAACCTAACCGCGCGAATTGGTTTAATTTATTGACCCTTGATTACTTTTGTGCATGAACATGGATTCTATCAAGATTTATATTAGATTCATGACGCTTCAATTTTTTTTTTGAAATGTCTTTCATGGTTCTGTGCTTCTGTGCCCTCTCAAGTCCCTAGCAATTCCTGAAAGCATGCTTCAGAGGATAGGCACGATTTCCCTTAGTTATCCGTGTAATATTTCTTGTTTATTTTGAACGCCAATAGCTGGCATACATCAGCTCTGGAGTTATCCCGACAAAAGTTACCGCTAAAAGGAAACACATCTCTGAGCCAACAATTGGCCAAAAAAGCCCATTCCCAGATGGCGCACTATCAAATTGCAAATACTCGTATTTGGATCTTACTTTAAATAGTTGAGCAACACAAAAATGCATGATGTGCATAATAAAATTTTCTTCATGTTCAAATTGATCAGGTATTGTACATCCAAAAAATGAATAAAGAATTTCACATGCTAAAAATTTAGAAGAAAATATATAAACTACCACATTTGTAGGATTTCATACATCACATACGGATAAAACACACAAAAAAATAACTATAGCAAAACTCCTAGTTACCATATGGAAAAAATAGTACTTTAACTTAATGCCATCAAATAAAATCATACATGGCAGATTTCCTTATGAAGATCGGATGGAGGATCAAAGTAGACCCAAACGCAAGTGGAGGCGGAAAATTTATCCCACTTCTGCGGTTCGTCGGAGTGCTAGGATTCGGACTACAAAAAAATTCATGATGAAATATGAAAGGAATCTTTTGGAATAGCAGAGATTTGAAAGACTTGGCTAAAAGAAGGTTTCTTGCTGAGGCATCTTTACATCATTGATTAGATTTTGTTGCTCTCTCGGAAACTGGTGGTGAGAACTTTGCACCCCAGTTTCTTACCTCTCTTGTGGGCGGTGTTGACTTCGATTGGCATTGCCTTCCTCCGCGAGGAAGATCGGGTGGGATCTTGCTTGGGGTGAGATGCGACTCGCTAGAAGTCCGCAACATAGTGATGGGTGACTTTGCGGTCAAGTTTCGAGTCAGGTCTAAAGCTGATGGTTTTAACTGGGCTTTGGTGGCGGTATATGGTGCCGCACAGCCAGAGCTTAAACCGGAGTTTTTGGCGGACCTTGTTCGAATCTGCGGGTCTAAGCAGCTTCCAATTTTGGTTGGGGTTGACTTCAATATCATTAGGAGGAGAGAGGAGAAGAACAACGATAATTTGGACGGCAGGTGGTCGTTTATGTTCAAAACTATTATTGAAAGCTTGGATCTGAGAGAGATAGATCTCTCTGGTAGAAAGTTTACCTGGGCTAATGCTATGCCAAACCCGACGTATGAAAAGCTTGATCGAGTTCTTGCGAGCGTTGAGTGGGAACAGAAGTACCCTCTCGTAACGGTACAAGCCCTCTCGCGTGGACTATCAGATCACACTCCTCTGTTCCTGGACTCGGGGGAGCCGAACCACGTGGGAAATAAAAATACCTTTTCTTTTGAGATGGCCTGGTTTGAACGCGAAGGTTTCTTGGACCTGATTGCCAGGGAATGGGCTAAGGGGGCAGGAGGTAGGACTTCGATCGAACGTTGGCAGAATAAGATTAGGCATTTGAGAAGTTTCTTAAGAGGATGGGCTAAACACCTTAGTGGGGAGTATAAGATGGAAAAGGATAGGCTCCTTTCCCTTATTCAGACCCTTGACATACAGGCTGAATCCACGATCTTGCAGCCAGCAGAGCTTCAGGTTAAAATCGAGGCGGAGAAGAGGTTGAAAGAACTTCTTCGCGAAGAAGAATTAAAGTGGGCATTACGGGCTAAGGTCCGCAAAGTTGTCCGGGGGGACGCGAATACCCAATTCTTCCACTTAATTGCTAACGGCAAACATAGAAAGAAGAGAATCTTTCAGCTTGAGCAAGACGAATGTACTATTCTAGGACAGGACAACCTAAAAACCTATATAACCGAATATTACAAGCAGTTATTTGGACCTCCCGAGGATAGCTATGTGTCCCTTGATGAGTCCAGGATTGAGGATGTGCCTCAACTATCGGCAGCCGACAATGATATTTTGGTTGCTCCGTTCTCAGAGAAAGGGGTGTTTGATGCTATTGCACAAATGAAAAACAATAAGGCTCCCGGACCGGATGGTTTCCCGGCTGAGTTTTACAAGAAGTGCTGGCACATTATTAAGGGGGATTTGTTACCTATGTTCCATGATCTATTCTCTGGACAACTTCATTTATTTCACTTGAATTTTGGAACTATCACATTACTTCCTAAGAAAACGGAGGCTGTGAGAATAGAGCAGTTCAGGCCGATCTACCTTCTTAATGTTAGTTTCAAAATCTTCACCAAGGTCGGGACTAATAGGCTTACACAGATTGCGCATTCTGTGGTACAACAGTTCCAAACTGCTTTCATGCCGGATAGAAACATCCTCGAAGGGGTGGTTATCCTTCATGAAACGCTCCATGAAATCCATTCTAAAAAACTAGATGGAGTAGTTTTTAAGGTGGATTTCGAGAAAGCGTACGATAAAGTCAAATGGACATTCCTCCAACAGGCATTGCGTATGAAAGGTTTCGATGAAGCCTGGCGTCGCCAGGTTACATCGTTTACGCAAAAAGGAAGTGTTGGAATTAAGGTGAATGACGATATTGGTCATTACTTCCAGACACATAAAGGCCTAAGACAAGGAGATCCGATGTCCCCTATCCTGTTTAACATTGTGGTTGCTATGTTAGCACTTATGATAGGAAGGGCTAAGGAGAATGGTCAAGTTGGTGGCTTGGTACCTCATCTTGTAGATGGAGGGGTATCCATTCTTCAGTACGCTGATGATACAATCATCTTTTTGGAGCATGACTTGGTCAAGGCGAGAAATATGAAGCTGTTGTTATGCCTTTTCGAACAATTGACCGGGCTTAAGATTAACTTTCACAAGAGTGAATTGTTCTGCTTTGGTAATGCCAAGGAAGAACAAGAGGCTTATAGGCAATTGTTTGGGTGTGATTTGGGGGAGTTACCTTTTTCTTACCTAGGAATACCAATCCACCACCGTAAGCTGACAAACAGAGAATGGAAGTGCATCGAAGACCGATTTGAAAAGAAACTGAGTTGCTGGAAGGGCAAGCTCATGTCATACGGAGGCCGACTAATTTTGATTAATTCGGTGCTCACGAGTATGCCTATGTTTCTCTTATCGTTCTTTCAAGTTCCAGTTGGAGTCAGGAAAAGACTGGACTTTTATCAATCACGTTTCTTCTGGCAGGGTGATGAACTAAAAAGAAAGTACCGGCTAGCTAAATGGGATATCATCTGTAGACCGAAAGACCAAGGGGGGCTTGGTATTGAGAATCTCGAAGTTAAGAACAGATGCCTTCTTAGTAAGTGGTTGTGAAAGCTATCCCATGAGACTGATGCCACATGGGCGCAAATACTTCATAGCAAATACCTTCAGACCAAAACCTTGTCACAAGTGACAGTTAGGCCGACCGACTCGCCTTTCTAGAAAGGACTGATGAAAGTCAAACAATCCTTGTTTAATAGGGCAAAGTTTATTATTGGCAACGGCATTAGTACACGGTTCTGGGAGGATACTTGGCTCGGAGAGACACCCTTGGCCATTCAATACCCGTCTTTATATCGTATTGTTCAACGTCGCAAGGTGTTCGTTGCAAAGATATTTCAATCTACCCCCCTTAATATTCAGTTTAGACGGTCGCTAGCGGGCAATCGTTGGGAAGAATGGCTCCGTCTAGTTAGGAGGCTGATGGAGGTTCAGCTGTCCCAACAACCAGATGAATTACGCTGGAAGCTAACTAGGTCTGGAGTATTCACAGTTAAATCAATGTATATTGATGTAATCAATTCGAGCTTCATCCCTACCTCCAAGCATGTTTGGGCTGTCAAAGTTCCTTTGAAAATAAAAGTGTTTATGTGGTTTGTCCATAAACAAGTCATTTTAACCAAGGATAATCTAACAAAGTGTAATTGGACAGGATCTACTAGGTGTAGTTTCTGTGATCGGGATGAGACAATTAAGCACCTGTTTCTTGATTGCCCGTTGGCCAGAGTTCTTTGGCGCACCGTCCACATTGCTTTCAATATTACTCCACCGAATTCTGTTAACACGTTATTTGGGACATGGCTTAATGGGATTGAGCCTGACTTAGCGAGACATATTCGTGTGGGAGTATGCGCTTTATTATGGACTATCTGGAATTGTAGAAATGATTTGTTTTTTAACAGAACATCACGATTTCATTTTATGCAGGTTATCTTCAGAGCCACGACATTGATCCGTTCGTGGTCGCTACTCACTCCGATGGAGGCCAGGGAGCATTTGGTTACTGGATCTATCCGCTGGGAGATGGTAGCTCGGGATATCTTCAACCGCTTTGGATGGCGGTCATGTAATAGGATAGGCAATTAGTTTACCTATCTTGCTTTAGCCAGCCGGTTGTGGCGCCCCTGTTTTGGCTAGTTTGTGTTTCTAGCCTATTTGGCTCTGAGTGAGCTTTTGTTTCAGTTCGAGACTTTGAGACCATGTTACAACCTTATTTATTTGTTTTAATAAGATGGTCGTATGCATCGTTCTGATGCAGAGGCCGGGGTAACCCCTTTTTCGAAAAAATCGCAGATTTCCTTATTAACTAGGAAACGATGTATATAAAATTGCTAGCATACACTAAAAAAATTAATAATAAAAATATATATTAACTTGCTGTGGTTCTATAATTTGAGTTGCAATGACAATAAAATAATTATTTCCAACAAATATTTATTTTTAAGTTGAAAATGATGCAAAATTGAAAATATAAAAAAACAAGGACATTTTGATGGAAAATAAAAATGCATGAAATTAAAATAAAAATGCTGCGATTCAAATATGAAAATTGTCATGCTCTATATTTTATTTGTCACAACAAAAAGCAAACGAGAAAATTGTCATTAATGAGATAATAAATATGCCATGACATTAATAATAAATATGCCTTGATCCTATATTTTCTTTGTCAAAACAAAAAATTACCATGATCCAAAATATAAAAAATTGACATGTCATTAAAAACAAAATTTACCGTGATATAGATTAAAAAATGCGATATTACTATATTGCCATCCTGTAGATAGATATTTCAGTATTGAATTTTTGTGAGCTTACCATGTAAACATAATAGATTTTTCTGAAACTTGCCACGCTAACAAAAAATGGTAGTAGACATGAAACAATTATTCATAAAATTATTGGGTGAACAGAAAGAATTGCTCCAACAATTGCCACGTGAACATTACAAAATTTATAAAATTGGCATGAATTATGAAATAAAAATAAGTAAAATTGCCATGGCAAATACAGTAAATTTGCCGTGGTCAATACCATAAAATTTCCATGGTCAATACAATAAATTTGCCATGGCGATTGCAAAAAAATGCCGTGATGCAAAAGGAAAAAACTTGCCATGTTTTTTGTAACAGTGTATGTCAAATTTGGCTTGGATACTAACAATTTCAGAAAAATGCCAAGTGTTATAGATAAGATGACAACACTTTGATGAATTGTCTGTAAAACATGGCAAACATAGTGATCTTGGTTTAATTTCAAAAGACAATTTTTCTGTTTTCTACTACGATTCCCAACAGTTCCATCCACTAATGTTTCTGTTAAAAATGAGTAGCAACCTATTGTTCACGTGGAGAATGTTGTTGACGCGGGTGATACATCTGATGAGAAAAATGTTGAGGCACATGATGAATCGTCTGTTGTTGATAATTAACATGTCACTCCAAATCAGCCTAATTTTCCACCAAGTTGGAATGTTGCAGGTGACAAGCTTTAGGCGGACTGGTACTAATGCATGCCAAAGGTTATGAGTGCAATGTTATTTCTTATGTGTTATCTGTGGTAGAAGAAATTGATAATTTTTCATATCCCGAGGTTATTATTTCTAGTGCTAATAATAGGTGGAGACCGCTATGCATGATGAGATGGAATCATTTGAAAAAGAATGACACTTGTGATTTAGTAAACTTACTAAGAGATAAAAACCTATTCGTTGCAAGTGGGTTTTCAAAAGAAAAGAAGGTGTTTCTCCTAATGATTAAGCAAGATCTAAAGCAAGGGTAGTTTATAAATGTTATAGTTATATCCCATGCATTGATTTTAATGAAGTCTTTTCCTCTGTTGTGAAACATAGCTCTATTCACACTTTACTTAGTATTGTTGACACACGTGATTTTGAGCTTCAAAAATTAGATTTAAAAAATGCATCTTACACGGGGAATTAGAAGTGGGTATATATATGGAACAACGTACCCGAAGGTTTTATTATTGCTGGAAAAGAAAATCTTGTGCGTAAGTTAGAAAAAATCTCTTTATGGATTGAAGCAATCTCCTAGACAATGCTATGAGAGATTTGACGCCTTTATGCACAAGACTTTAAGAAGTTTGCTTATGACAACTTTGTTTGTTTGAAATTTGTCAATGGTTCAACTATTTATTTTCTCCTTTATTTCGATGACATATTGTTTGCTGCAAAGGGTATATCTGAGATTAATAGACTAAAGAAGCACGTAAGTAATGAATTTGAGGTGAAGGGTTAGGGTGTAGGAAAGAAAATACTTGATACGAAAATATCCAGGGATAAACCATATAGAAAATTATATCTAAGTCAAAAGGGATATATTGATAAAGTTCTTAGTCGTTTTAATATGCATAATCCCAAGCCAGCGAGTACTTTACTAGTGCACATTTTTGATTAGCTTTATGCCCCGAGACAGATGTTATGATATTGATCACATGTAAGAGTTCCCTATTCTAATGCAATTGGTTCACTTATGTATGTCATGGTTTTTTCTCGTCCTGACAAATCACGTGCATTGAGTGTTGTTACTAGATACATGTCTAAGCAGGAAAAGGAGCATTGGAAAGCACTTCAGTGGATTTCTAGGTACCTGTGAGGTTCTTCTGATGCTTATTTACAGTTTGAGAAATCAAGAAATGGATTTGTTGATTCTATTGACTATGATTTTATTGGTGATTTGGACAAGAGAAGACCACTTATATGTTTTGTTTTCACCATTGGTGGTTGTGCTATGAGTTGGAGAGCAACTTTGCAGCCTATTTTAGCTTATTCCACAAGTTATGCCAAGTATATAGTTGTTTCTAAGATATGCAAAAAAACTATTTGGTTAAGAGATTTGTACACTAAGCTCTATGAAGATATGTCTTGCCCTACCATATTTTGTGACAGCCAAAGTGCTATATGTCTTAGAAAAATAATCAAATGTATCATGAGAGAACAAAGCACATTGATTCAGATATCACTTTATTCAAGATGTTATTGCTAGCGTTGATTTGAAGGTATGCAAGGTAAGTACACATGATAATTTATCTAATATGGTGATAAAGCCAGTTCGTATCAATAAGTATGAGCTTTGCTCAGACTTAATTCGAAAAATTTGAAACTTGAACGTACGTGTGACATATCAGTACTCCCTGTGCATGTCGGTGGCACAATGTCAATCAAAGAGAAACTACAGACAGTGCCAAGTGTACAAATTAAAACTGTATGTCTCATTAATCCATCACGCAGACAACAGCTAGACACCTATGATGTGCTTCTTTCCTTGGACGAGGGATACGCTTCTTTCCTTCACGATCGAACTTCCAGCGAGACTGCGGGAGTGAAGGAAAAGGGACATTAATGTAAAACTGAAGAAAAGTGCATGCAAGTCTTTTGCCCACGCGAGTTGTGAAGTACCTTCTCTATAAAACCAGCTGGAATGGTACATGTCAGTCACAAAGGTGTGCGCCCGTTGAGAAAAGCTGAAAAGGATGTGGCATGGCCGGTCCTTTTTGGAAACGGCACGGCGATGCATGCTACTGAGGCCGAGGATGACGGAGACATCGTCCGTTCTTTCTTCCCCACGGCGAAAAACGAGCCCAGCACGCTTGTCAGTTTATGTAAGTAGCCAAGTTCATGCATATACAGTCATTCATACAAACTTATCGGTTATCGCACTGATGGGCTCATGCAGACCACGATCGACGGTACATCGTCCTTTGCGCAAGATGGATCGATGACGCATACAGTTTCAATTTGTACACTTGGTACTGCCCGTAGTTTCTAATTGATATGTCACACGTACGTTCGAGTTTCAGATTTTTCAACCTCCAATTAATCCCCGCGATTGGATCGTGCAGTGCAGTGCAGACCACGATCGACGAGACGCAGACGAGCTAGCTAGAGTGAATTCGTAGCCGTCCTGTTCCCGTACGATCTCCTAATCGATCCTAGGCGACGACGACGACGATCAACACACACCTAGCGTGGCACTTAAGTCTGGTCCTGACCACGAGTAGCAAACCGACGTGTCAACTCTTGAGAGAAACCTTGCCGTTTCCCCTAGACGTCCATCACGACGGAACTAGTAGCTCGCCAGCCGCATCAGCGAATGAATGATCAACAAATCAGCCTGTTGAAACAGGTGAGCACCCACGAATTTAAGAGCGGACGGGTACATGCATGGCCATGCATGCAGGATCGAGAGCCACACCTACAGATGATTTGATGAGTTTGGTGTTGCCAGATTCCTCCTGCAGGACACACAAGCACGGCGGCTAGCTAGATAAGATTATTCCATCGGGAACTGTTCGCGACGATGATGATCTAGTCTAACTTATCCGATTCATCCATGGCACGGATCGACCGATCCAGCAAAAACAACAAGTTTCCATGCTAGTATAGCTCCCTTTCTGCCGTTGCATCACCTTTCTTCGTTCATTCGTGGAAAGCTTGAACCCTTTTTCCCCAAGGGGGACAAGCGTATCTCATCATCCCTTCAAACTCCCAATCCCATTTCACAAATTCCCAATCCCAGCTGTGCCGCAACAACGGCCCGCCAGCTGCATGCCTGCATGCCTCCTCGTGCGGTCGTGCCGACACTTCGCCGGTCAGCTCCCCCGATTGCCACCCCGGCCCGTGTCGACTTGTCGTGGCACTAAGCAGGGATGGCAACAGTTTTGGTAAGAAAAACTACGACATCATTAGCCTGACAGGGTTGTGGTGAACGGTGTAACTGTGAATCTCAGGGTCGGCGTCAGCTCGAGAAGGAAGGATTTCACGGGAAGCAACCTGCATGGCATGCAAGATTTCCATGCAACGCCAGAATATTATTGGTTCCATTCCATTGCTTCTGCCGTCGTGTTGTGTGTCTGATTAGATTTTAAAGGTGGTTGGCTGGTTGCGACAGGTGTGCGTCCTTTCGCGCGGCAGTAATAATGGCTCCGAGTGATATATACGTGCATGATGGGCAACCTTGGATTTGAGGTGGCACAATTTGGGCCACCAGCAAAATGATTATAATTAAGTAGTTATCACTTGACATGAACTGCACTCTGCGTGTAATTAGCTAGTGACAAGATAACATTTTATATGAGGTATACTGTATGGCAAATATTCTATGAAATCAAGACAGGTTATTGGTTAGCTGCGGAGAACAGGAGCTTGAACAATTGAGAAATCAACCACTGAATTACTTGTCGGTAAGCTCACTCTCCATTGAATGATTCCGTTTCTAGATTGCATGCACGGTCGTTGAATAAAACCATGATCAAAAGCTAACAACCTTTAGTGAAAACAACATGTACATTAATTTCTTTCCATGACAAAATATGCTAATGGCTTCCCCACAAAAAATATGCTAATGGCTAGCCAGCTAGACAGTTTAGAGGCAGAAGGAATCAAGTTAACAGTTGCACAGTGTCCATTGTTTTGTTCTTACCTTACCCATACAAAAGCTTATGTCAACGATACATGGTACCAGTCCAATTCATAGACTCTAGCAAACCGACACAAAGACATCATTAACCTAAGTAACAGTGATTTAGATTTTGTAAAACATCCATATGACATCATCGACGCGAAATCAGATCACCTAATCAATTTTCTATGAACAAGCAAGAGGTAGTCTAAAGAATCTGTACTAGCTAGCCCTACAATGAAAAAGGCCATCTAATATAGGTGAGCTTAACTAGTTAGTGCACGGCTTGGTTTGGTTTAGTTATTCTTCATGCATGCATGGCTTGAACAACTAGCTATAGCTCTCCTCCGGCCATTGTACCGAACAACTTAATCATGCTCATGCATGCGGTTACTCATGCAAGACAAGTGCACATCACGCCATCTGTTGCGACGGCAACGGCCTAGAGCACTGCACATGCGCATCAACCTCTTCATAATTTCTCCCTATTCTTTTTAAATATCTCCATGATATCAGCGAATTAACGATCAATGTGTGGCCACTCTATTGATTTATTGTTGCACATACGATTAACTTTCAATTTGATATGGCATGATTGAGACTATGATCTATGGAGTATTATGACATTCTTATGTATTTGTGTGTGCGGTTAGTTTAGCTTTGTCCTTGAATAACTTCAAAGAGGAGGCACAGCCAGAGGCAGGACAGCCGGCATGATGCATATCGTGCTCTATTTTTCTGCTTTCCTTTATGGAGAAAGCAAGTCAAGATCAGGGCTCGTGTAAAGTGTCTAGCAGGATCTTTTGGTGCACAGCAGTCAACAGGGACGTCCACTTGAACCTAATCAATTGGTAATTTGGCCGCTCTACGTGCATGTTACAAGGAATCTGCTTATTCTACCACAATCTAGCTAGTCACTCTCCAGTAGCAATTTATAATCCGGCCTCGTATTGTTAATTTATAAATGCACTCGAACCTGTCGGCAACGAAGGATGCCATTAGTATATAACTTACACAGGGGAAGTGTAGTAGCGTACTGCAGTTGTAATAGGACTTAGATAATAGCAAATCTTGTCTTCTCGAAATAGGTTTTCGTCCCGCTTTATAAATAAGCAACGAACCAAAGTTCACGGTCGAACGATATATGATATGGTGGGGAGGCCCCCTTACAAAGCAGATTAAGATATACAACATGAGCCTAGAACAAGCCTAGCACCTCGCCGAGGCCCGAACAAAGACCCCCGAGCTCCCTGACAATGCCCCCAGGAGGGTGACGGCGCGAAGCGTTGCCACTGCCGAGTCTAAGAACAAATAGAGGTTTTCACCATAAGCCCTGGCACGGGGTCGAGATTCACGACGCCGTCTTCAAGAAGCAAGCGACACCCACGGATGGCACTGTCGCCGGCGCCAGAAGCACAGAGCTTTCACTCGGACACTCGCCTGCATCACCAAGAGGAGTCCTGGCCGCCAGCTCAGCGAGGGCAAACTTGTCCGCTCGATCTGGGCATTGCCAGAGCAGGCCGGAGCCCCCCGCCACCACATCCCTAGTCGCCCACGCGCCGGAAAGCCAATGTGAAGCCCGCCGTCCGGGGCCGCCGCCCCGGCATCCATGCTCCTAGGCACCACCGACCATCCACCACTCCACGACGGCCCAACCACAGTCTTGGCGAGATAGATGTTGGACATATGAATACTCAACTTGGTTAAGATGAACTATTCAAATTCAAGCCCTGAAATCTAATTCACATGCATGTTCAGTCTACATCGCAAATTGGGTCGAGTACATACGCACTAGCTGGTGTACTAGATACAACAGGGAGCCATGCATGCATTGATTTCTCTAGCTACCGATTGTTGGGGTACGTATACAGGTACGCTTCGTGGACCAGTAACGGACAAGCCTTCACATCGATCAGGGCGACATGATTCGCCACACGAAACTCGGCATGATCGACTATGATATGACCCCCCGCCCTTTGGTTTGGTTTGAAAATGGCAGCGCTTGCTCGTAAACTCGATTAGAAAAGGAGAGGTTGCCTACCTCCGGTGAAGTAGCTTCCAACTTTGCCAAAAGGAACAGTACACTACTACTAGTCGACAAGCCCACAAGTGCAAGCATGCATCGCGCCAAAGAACATGCATGGGTGGCGCTCCAAATCCGCGAAACGAATGCTGGTAATCATATCCACGGTAAAACAGGGCGGCCCCTCGGTCTGAAAGCAAGCATTTTCGCAGAGTAATGAGCGACTTCGGTTACATTTTTCCTTTCGATTCTTTGTAGTATGATCAGAAATGTGATCTATATCTACGTAGACGGTCACCAGCCATACATCCATTTCTACGACGAGTAATTTAAAGCGGAAAGATTACGTACGTACGTGCAAATCGGTTGGAGGTAAGCCTACAAAGCATTGCTTGCACCACGCTCGAAGCGATCGACGACCGGCCGGCACCTACATACGTACGCGCGTCGATGATCGATGGAGCTCCGGCCAGCCGTCCGCCAGGTACGGAGGGCCGGGCGCCGGCATGGTCCGCATGCAACGCAACGCTCACGACCGCGACCGGCCACCGCACGTAGGCTCCCGGCCGTGTGGACGCCGAGCTTTCTAGAACTCACGCAAGCTTCCCTCCACTCTCCGCCGTTCCTTTGTGGACTGTGGTTGTTAATTGTGGCGTTTGCAAGCCACCTCCCTCCGTGCTTTGCGAGTAGAGAGCCATCATTGGCCATTAGAGCAACTCCAATCGCAATGACCCAAACTAACACGGATTTTATTCGATTTTTTGTCTGTTTGAGACACTCGTCCGTCTAGCGGACATGAGGCAGACACGCACAGGCGATAACTGCTTTCAACGTGCAGACACAAAAGCGGACAAACGCACGACAACACCATGGCAAGCAACTCCTCTACAGTCGCCCCCGTCTCCTCTTCCTCAGCGGTGCTGGCGCCGGTGCCGGCGGGAACCTCCTCGCATCACTCCTCTGCTCCTCCTTGCCGACGGGCACTTCATCACGCCGCCCCTCCACTCCCCGCTGCGTCGCGCCTCCGCTCCTCCTCGCAGGCGGCACCTCCACGCGCCGCCCCTCTACTCCTCGTTGCGTCGGTCCTCCGCTCCTCCTCGCTGGTGGGCACCTCCTCGTGCCGCCCCTCCGTTCCTCCTCGTCGGCGGGCACCTCCTCGTGTCGCCCCTATGCTCCCCGTCATGTCGCCCCTCCGCTCCTCCTCGCCGGCGAGCACCTCCTCGTGTCGCCCCTATGCTCCCCGTCGTGCCGCCCCTCCGCTCCTCCTCGCCGGCGGGCACCTCCTCGTGTCGCCCCTTTGCTCCCCGTCGTGCCGCCCCTCCGCTCCTCCTAGCCGGTGGGCACCTCTCGTATCGCCCCTCTGCTCCCCGTCGTGCCGCTCCTCCTTGCCAGTGGGCACCTCTTGTAAGAATATTGGGAAGCGTTAAACCCTTTGCTCGGGCCGCACTTGTATTTATATGGGCATTGCCGTGGCTTACAAGAAGAAAACGATCGACAGAGATCGACCGGTAGAGTTTGGAACAGAAGAAGAGATAGAGAGGAGATACAGGTTTAAACGGGAGAAGTTCTCTCTCTATACAACTCTATCTCTATACAAATATTCCAACACTCCCCCTCAATCTAAACCTATGCTATTCCAAGGTTGAGAGTGAACTTAAACTCATCAAGTCTCCTCATAGTGAGAGGTTTTGTAAAGCCATCAGCCAATTGATCACCAGTGGGTATAAACTGTATGTCAAGCAGTTTGCGAGCTACTCTTTCTCTGGCGAAGTGAAAATCAACCTCAATATGTTTAGTACGTGCATGAAAAACAGGATTAGCTGAAAGATAGGTTGCACCAATATTATCACACCATAATCTTGCAGCTTGTGGAGTCTTAATTCCGAGCTCATAAAGCAATGTTTGAATCCACATGACTTCAGCTGTGGCATTTGCTAGAGCCTTATACTCTGCCTCAGTACTTGACCTTGAAACTGTAGCTTGTTTCCTTGCACTCCATGATATAAGATTTGTTCCCAGAAAAACAGCAAATCCACCTGTAGACCTTCTATCATCAGGACATCCTGCCCAATCTGCATCTGAATAAGCAGTCACAAGCATAGACGAAGACTTGACAATTCTCAGTCCAAGTCCTTCTGAGAACTTCAGATACCTTACAATTCTTTTAACTGAAGTCCAATGAGGGGTAGTAGGTGCATGCAAATATTGACACACTTTGTTTACAGAGTAAGAAATATCAGGACGTGTAAGAGTTAAATATTGTAATGCACCCACAACACTTCTATAGTTTGTTGCATCCTCAGGTCCAAGTGCCTCTCCACTATCAACTGTGAGTTTTTCTGAGGTTGAGATTGGTGTACTTACAGGTTTGCAGTTTTCCAACCCTACTCTCTTGAGTATGTCATGAGCATATTTCTCTTGTGAAAGAAGTATACCATCTCTTATCTGTTTGACCTCTATGCCAAGAAAATAATGAAGATCTCCTAGATCCTTAAGAGCAAACTCCATCTTTAAATCCTTAAGCAAACAAGTGGTAGCATCTGAACTTGAACTAGCAACAATAATGTCATCAACATATACTAAAATATAGATAATGACATTTCCTTATAGAAAAACAATGAGGTATCTGCCTTAGATGGTGTAAACCCAAGTTGTTGTAACTGAGTGCTCAACCTTGAGTACCAGGCTCTTGGGGCCTGTTTCAAACCTTATAAAGCCTTATCTAACTTGCAAACAAAATGAGGTAAATTTTTGTTCTCATAACCTGGTGGTTGCCGCATAAAAACCTCTTCTTCCAGAACACCATGAAGAAACGCGTTCTGAACATCTAATTGCCTTAAACTCCAACCCTTGGAAACTGCAACAGATAGCACAAGTCGAGTTGTAGCTGCTTTAACAACAGGACTAAAAGTATCATCATAATCAATACCAAATCTCTGCTTGAAACCTTTCGCAACTAACCTTGCCTTATATCTGTCTATGCTTCCATCAGATTTTCTCTTGATCTTGTATACCCACTTGCAATCTATGACATTGATGCCCTTTGTTGGTGGTACTAGACGCCAAGTTTTGTTTTTCATAAGTGCTTCATATTCAACATCCATAGCCTTTTTCCATTCTTTACAAGCAAGTGCATCATGCAAATGAGTTGGTTCACCCATACTAGTAAGAAAAGCACGTTTAATTTTATCATACCTTATAGTGCCATCAGTGTATTCTTTCTTCTTAACAATACCAGACCGAGACCTCATGTGTCGAAGTGGAACACCTGGCGCATCAGACTCACCAGAAGAATTTGCAACCACAGAAGATCCGGCCGGATCCGTTGCGCCAGACCGATCTGGATCATCCGCGACAGACCGCTCCAGATCCGAGGCGACAGGGATCTCCTTCGCGATCAACGCTCCAGTGGAGCCGCGCCGCGTGTCACCCTCGCTGGCTGTCTCCTCGGATGCGCGGGGCGAGACGTTGGTGCTGGGCCCCGTGCCTGTCTCCTGGTCGGCCACCAGCCCATCAGTCGCACGCGTGGCGCTCGGGGAGCGGCACTGGCCTGCGCCGGTTTGGCTAGGCTGGCCCATGCTGCCTGGGCTGTCGTCGGCTAGCGCATGCGACACGGAGGGAATCGCCTGGGATCGCGCGCCAAGCCTGACACGGGGATTTTCCTCGGATCCTGTGCTGCTGCCGCCCAAATCTTCCTAGGATCCCGTGATAGTTTTGGCTGCATCTCTTTGCATAAAATCACGCCCTGAAGCTGCACTTTTACCATCAAAAACCATATTTTCTTTAGGATTAGTCACATGATCAGCACTATTTAACCCACCCCCATGATCTGGACTAGACACATATTCCGGAAGAAGTGCAATTTCTGCACGAAGAAGAGCTCCGGCATTTGGATGAAGTTTTTCAAAAGGGAATATCGTTTCATCAAATATAACATCACGAGAAATATAGATTCGTCCAGTAGAGAGTTCAAGACACTTGTATCCTTTGTGAAGGTTACTATAACGAAGAAACACACATTGAGTTGAATGAAACTCAAGTTTGTGATGATTATATGGATGAAGATTAGGGTAGCAAGCACACCCAAAAATTCTCAAGGAGTTATAATCTGGTTTTTGATGAAACAATTTTTCCAAAGGAGTAATATGACCAATTACTTTGTTGGGAAGACGATTTATAAGATAAGTGGCAGCAATGAAGGCTTCGTCCCAATATTTTAAGGGCATGGATGCATGAGCTAGAAGGGATAGGCCTACTTTGACAATGTGGCGATGTTTACGCTCGGCGGAGCCATTCTGCTGATGAGCATGAGGGCAAGAGACATGATGACTAATACCAATGTCACGAAAGAAAGAGTTGAGTTTCTCATACTCTCCTCCCCAGTCACTTTGGACTGCAATAATCTTTCTATTGAATTGACGCTCAACAAGTTTCTAAAATTCTTGGAAGATGGAAAGAACTTCAGATTTAAACTTAAGCAAATATATCCAAGTGAATTTGCTAAAGTCATCAATAAAGCTAACATAATATTTTTTTCTTTCAAAAGAATCTCTTGCATGGCCCCATACATCACTAAAAATAAGTTCCAATGGAGCACGGGACACACTATTTGACTTAGGATAAGGGAGTTGATGACTCTTTCCACACTGACAAGCATCACAAACAGACTCAATATTTTGACTGGATGACAATGGAAGATTGCCTTTATTCACTACTAGCTTGACTATGATCGAAGAAGGATGTCCTAATCTTTGATGCCATCTCGCCAAGGAGGGCTTGATGACGGAGTAAACTTGATGACGACTCTTTCGACTAAGTGCTCCGGATGTGATGGGATACAAGTCTCCAATGCATCTACCGTGATGAATGAGCTCCCTCGTTGCCCGATCCTTGATGAAAAAATATGTTGGATGAGTTTCAAAGAAAACATTATTATCGGCAGATAAACGAGACATGGATGCTAGGTTTTTGTCGGCTTGTGGAACATGAAGGACATCTTTTAGAATAAGATCATGTTTAAGAGTAGGGGAATTAATAGATGCTTGACCAATGTGACAAATATCCATACCTCCACCGCTTGCGGTGTGAATTTGATCGTTGCCGAGATATCTCTCCCTCATGGAGAGTTTTTCAAGCTCGTTGGTGACATGATCAGTGGCCCCTGAATCGGCGTACCAGACCGTGCCATCTCCTCCTTGCTCTCTGATTGCAGCAGAGACATGACGGGCGTCAGGAACGTAGTCTTCATCATAACGATGCCAACAGTCCATGACCTCATGGCCCGGTTTCTTTCACAATTGACACCGAACACGGTTGCTTGAGGAAGGTCCAGAGGAGGTGTGATTTTTGTTGAAGCCACCCCCTCCAGAACAGGCAGGAGCGTTGGTGCTAGTGTAGCCGCCCCCGCTGGATCGAGCGCCTGGTCCGCTGCCGCGGCCGCGCCCGCTACCACCGCTGCTGTTGTTGTGGTTCCTGTTGGGGAACGTTGCAGAAAACAAAATTTTTCCTACTCGTTTCACCAAGATCATCTAGGAGTTCATCTAGCAACGAGTGATTAGATGCATCTACATACCTTTGTAGGTCGCGCACGGAAGCGTTCAAAAGAATGGTGATGATGTAGTCGTACTCGACGTGATCCAAATCACCGATGACCAGCGCCGAACGGACGGCACCTCCGCGTTCAACACACGTACGGGACGGGAGATGTCTCCTCCTTCTTGATCCAGCAAGGGGGGAGGAGAGGTTGATGAAGATCCAGCAGCACGACGGCATGGTGGTGGATGCAGGGCGTCACAGCAGCAGGGCTTCGCCGAGACTACGAGGGAGAGACGTAACGGGGGGAGATGGAGGCGCCAGGGGCTGGTGTGAAATCCCTCCTCTCCCCCCACTATATATAGGGGTGCCAGGGGGGGCGCCGGCCCTAGTAGATGAGATCTACTAGGGGGGGCGGCGGCCAAGGGGAGGTTTCCCTCCCCCCCAAGGCACCTAGGGGTGCCTTCCACCACATGGACTCTTCCATGGTGGAAACCCTAGGCGCATGGGCCTATAGGGGCTGGTGCCCTTGGCCCATCTAGGCCAAGGCGCACCCCCTACAGCCCATGTGGCCCCCCGGGACAGGTGGCCCCACCCGGTGGACCCCCGGGACCCTTCCGGTGGTCCCGGTACAATACCGATAACCCCGAAACTTGTCCCGATGCCCGAAATAGCACTTCCTATATATAATTCTTTACCTCCGGACCATTCCGGAACTCCTCGTGACGTCCGGGATCTCATCCGGGACTCCGAACAACATTCGGGTTTCTGCATATACATATCTTCATAACCCTAGCGTCACCGAACCTTAAGTGTGTAGACCCTACGGGTTCGGGAGACAAGCAGACATGACCGAGACGACTCTCCGGTCAATAACCAACAGCGGGATCTGGATACCCATGTTGGCTCCCACATGCTCCACGATGATCTCATCGGATGAACCACGATGTCGAGGATTCAATCAATCCCGTACGCTATTCCCTTTGTCTATCGATATGTTACTTGCCCGAGATTCGATCGTCGGTATCCCAATACCTCGTTCAATCTCGTTACCGGCAAGTCACTTTACTCGTACCGTAATGCATGATCCCGTGACCAGACACTTGGTCACTCTGAGCTCATTATGATGATGCATTACCGAGTGGGCCCAGTGATACCTCTCCGTCATACGGAGTGACAAATCCCAGTCTTGATCCATGTCACCCAACAGACACTTTCGGAGATACCCGTAGTCTACCTTTATAGTCACCCAGTTACGTTGTGACGTTTGGCATACCCAAAGCACTCCTACGGTATCCGGGAGTTACACGATCTCATGGTCTAAGGAAAAGATACTTTGACATTGGAAAACTCTAGCAAACGAACTATACGATCTTGTGCTATGTTTAGGATTGGGTCTTGTCCATCACATCATTCTCCCAATGATGTGATCTCGTTATCAATGACATCCAGTGTCCATAGTCAGGAAACCATGACTATCTGTTGATCAACGAGCTAGTCAACTAGAGGCTCACTAGGGACATGTTGGTGTCTGTTATTCACACATGTATTACGATTTCCGGATAACACAATTATAGCATGAATAAAGACAATTATCATGAACAAGGAAATATAATAATAATGCTTTTATTATTGCCTCTAGGGCATATTTCCAACAGTCTCCCACTTGCACTAGAGTCAATAATCTAGTTACATTGTGATGAATCGAACACCCATGGAATTCTGGTGTTGATCATGTTTTGCTCTAGGGAGAGGTTTAGTCAACGGATCTGCTATATTCAGGTCCGTATGTACTTTACAAATCTCTATGTCTCCATCTTGAACATTTTCACGAATGGAGTTGAAGCGACGCTTGATGTGCCTTGTCTTCTTGTGAAACCTGGGCTCCTTGGCAAGTGCAATAGCTCCAGTGTTGTCACAGAAGAGCTTGATCGGCCCCGACGCATTGGGTATGACTCCTAGGTCGGTGATGAACTCCTTCACCCATATTGCTTCATGTGCTGCCTCCGAGGCTGCCATGTACTCCGCTTCACATGTAGATCCCGCCACGACGCTTTGCTTGCAACTGCACCAGCTTACTGCCCCACCATTCAAAATATACACGTATCCGGTTTGTGACTTAGAGTCATCCAGATCTGTGTCGAAGCTAGCGTCGACGTAACCCTTTACGACGAGCTCTTCGTCACCTCCATAAACGAGAAACATTTCCTTAGTCCTTTTCAGGTACTTCAGGATATTCTTGACCGCTGTCCAGTGTTCCTTGCCGGGATTACTTTGGTACCTTCCTACCAAACTGACGGCAAGGTTAACATCAGGTCTGGTACACAGCATGGCATACATAATAGAACCTATGGCTGAGGCATAGGGGATGACGCTCATCTCTTCTATATCTTCTGCCGTGGTCGGACATTGAGCTGAGCTCAATTTCATACCTTGTAACACAGGCAAGAACCCCTTCTTGGATTGATCCATATTGAACTTCTTCAATATCTTATCAAGGTATGTGCTTTGTGAAAGACCTATGAGGCGTCTCGATCTATCTCTATAGATTTTGATGCCTAATATATAAGCAGCTTCTCCAAGGTCCTTCATTGAAAAACTTTTATTCAAGTAGGCCTTGATGCTGTCCAAGAGTTCTATATCATTTCCCATCAAAAGTATGTCATCTACATATAATATGAGAAATGCTACAGAGCTCCCACTCACTTTCTTGTAAACGCAGGCTTCTCCATAAGTCTGTGTAAACCCAAACGCTTTGATCATCTCATCAAAGCGAATGTTCCAACTCCGAGATGCTTGCACCAGCCCATAAATCGAGCGTTGGAGCTTGCACACTTTGTCAGCATTCTTAGGATCGACAAAACCTTCCGGCTGCATCATATACAATTCTTCCTTAAGGAAACCATTAAGGAATGCCGTTTTGACGTCCATTTGCCATATTTCGTAATCATAGAATGCGGCAATTGCTAACATGATTCGGACGGACTTCAGCTTCGCTACCGGTGAGAAAGTCTCATCGTAGTCAACCCCTTGAACTTGTCGATAACCCTTAGCGACAAGCCGAGCTTTATAGATGGTCACATTACCATCCGCGTCTGTCTTCCTCTTAAAGATCCATTTATTTTCTATGGCTCGCCGCTCAACGGGCAAGTCAGTCAAAGTCCATACTTTGTTTTCATACATGGATCCTATCTCGGATTTCATGGCTTCTAGCCATTTGTCGGAATCCGGGCCCGCCATCGCTTCTTCATAGTTCGAAGGTTCACCGTTGTCTAACAGCATGATTTCCAAGACAGGGTTGCCGTACCACTCTGGTGCGGAACGTGTCCTTGTGGACCTTCGAATTTCAGTAGGGGCTTGATCAGAAGTATCTTGATCATTGTCATTAACTTCCTCTCTAGTCGGTGCAGGCACCTCAGGAACATTTTCTTGAGTTGCGCCATTTTCCGGTTCAAGAGGTAATACTTCATCAAGCTCTACTTTCCTCCCACTTACTTCTTTCGAGAGAAACTCTTTCTCCAGAAAGGACCCATTCTTGGCAACAAAGATCTTGCCTTCGGATCTGAGGTAGAAGGTGTACCCAATAGTTTCTTTTGGGTATCCTATGAAGACGCATTTTTCCGACTTGGGTTCGAGCTTTTCAGGTTGAAGTTTCTTGACATAAGCATCGCATCCCCAAACTTTTAGAAACGACAGCTTAGGTTTCTTCCCAAACCATAATTCATACGGTGTCGTCTCAACGGATTTCGACGGAGCCCTATTTAAAGTGAATGCGGCAGTCTCTAAAGCATAGCCCCAAAAGGATAGCGGTAAATCGGTAAGAGACATCATAGATCGCACCATATCTAATAGAGTGCGATTACGACGTTCGGACACACCATTACGCTGAGGTGTTCCAGGCGGCGTGAGTTGTGAAACTATTCCACATTTTCTTAAGTGTGTGCCAAACTCGTGACTCAAGTATTCTCCTCCACGATCTGATCGTAGAAACTTGATTTTCCTGTCACGTTGATTTTCAACCTCACTCTGAAATTCCTTGAACTTTTCAAAGGTTTCAGACTTGTGTTTCATTAAGTAGATATACCCATACCTACTTAAATCATCAGTGAGGGTGAGAACATAACGATAGCCACCGCGAGCCTCAACACTCATTGGACCGCACACATCAGTATGTATGATTTCCAATAAGTCGGTTGCTCGCTCCATTGTTCCTGAGAACGGAGTCTTGGTCATTTTACCCATAAGGCATGGTTCGCACGTGTCAAATGATTCATAATCAAGAGACTCTAAAAGTCCATCAGCATGGAGCTTCTTCATGCGTTTGACACCTATGTGACCAAGGCGGCAGTGCCACAGGTATGTGGGACTATCATTATCAACCTTACTTCTTTTGGTACTCACATTATGAACATGTGTAGCATCACGTTCGAGATTCATAAAGAATAAACCATTCACCATAGGAGCATGACCATAAAACATATCTCTCATAAAAATGGAACAACCATTATTCTCAGATTTAAAAGAGTAGCCATCTCGAATTAAACGAGATCCCGATACAATGTTCATGCTCAAAGCTGGCACTAAATAACAATTATTAAGGTTTAAAACTAATCCCGAAGGGAGATGCAGAGGTAGCGTGCCGACGGCGATCACATTGACCTTGGAACCATTCCCGACGCGCATCGTCACCTCGTCCTTTGCCAGTTTCCGCTTATTCCGCAGCCCCTGCTTTGAGTTACAAATGTGAGCAACTGCACCGGTATCAAATACCCAGGAGCTACTACGGGCACTAGTAAGGTACACATCAATTACATGTATATCACATATACCTTTTGTTTTGCCGGCCTTCTTATCCGCTAAGTACTTAGGGCAGTTCCGCTTCCAGTGACCGCTTCCCTTGCAATAAAAGCACTCAGTCTCGGGCTTGGGTCCATTCTTTGGCTTCTTCCCGGCAGCTTGCTTGCCGGGCGCGGCAACCTCCTTGCCGTCCTTCTTGAAGTTCTTTTTACCCTTGCCTTTCTTGAACTTAGTGGTTTTATTGACCATCAACACTTGATGTTCCTTCCTGACTTCTACCTCTGCTGATTTCAGCATAGCAAATACTTCAGGAATGGTCTTTTCCATCCCCTGCATATTGAAGTTCATCACAAAGCTCTTGTAGCTTGGTGGAAGCGACTGGAGGATTCTGTCAATGACCGCATCATCCGGGAGATTAACTCCCAGCTGAGTCAAGCGGTTATGCAACCCAGACATAGTGAGTATGTGCTCACTGACAGAACTGTTTTCCTCCATCTTACAGCTGAAGAATTTGTCGGAGACTTCATATCTCTCGACCCGGGCATGAGCTTGGAAAACCATTTTCAGCTCTTCGAACATCTCATATGCTCCATGTCTCTCAAAACGCTTTTGGAGCCCCGGCTCTAGGCTGTAAAGCATGCCGCACTGAACGAGGGAGTAGTCATCGGAACGTGCCTGCCAAGCGTTCATAACATCTTGTTCTGCAGGGAGAACGGGTGCGTCACCAAGCGGTGCTTGTAGGACATAATCTTTCTTGGCAGCTATGAGGATGATCCTCAGGTTCCGGACCCAGTCCGTATAGTTGCTGCCATCGTCTTTCAGCTTGGTTTTCTCTAGGAACGCGTTGAAGTTGAGGACTACGTTGGCCATTTAATCTACAAGACATATTGTAAAATATTTAGACTAAGTTCATGATAATTAAGTTCAACTAATCAAATTATTAATGAACTCCCACTTAGATTAGACATCCCTCCAGTCATCTAAGTATTACATGATCCGAGTTTAACTAGACCGTGTCCGATCATCACGTGAGACGGACTAGTCAACATCGGTGAACATCTTCATGTTGATCGTATCTTCTATACGACTCATGCTCGACCTTTCGGTCTTCTGTGTTCCGAGGCCATGTCTGTACATGCTAGGCTCGTCAAGTCAACCTAAGTGTTTGCATGTGTAAATCTGTCTTACACCCGTTGTATGTGAACGTCTGAATAAAACACCCGATCATCACGTGGTGTTTTGAAACAGCGAACTGTCGCAACGGTGCACAGTTAGGGGGAACACTTCTTGAATTTATTGTGAGGGATCATCTTATTTACTACCGTCGTTCTAAGTAAACAAGATGCAAAACATGATAAACATCACATGCAATCAAATAATAAACGTGACATGATATGGCCAATATCACATAGCTCCTTTGATCTCCATCTTGGGGCTCCATGATCATCTTGTCACCGGCTTGACACCATGATCTCCATCATCATGATCTCCATCATCGTGTCTCCATGAAGTTGCTCGCCAACTATTACTTCTACTACTATGGCTAACGCGTTTAGCAATAAAGTAAAGTAATTTACATGGCGTTTCTCGATGACACGCAGGTCATAAAAAGAATAAAGACAACTCCTATGGCTCCTGCCGGTTGTCATACTCATCGACATGCAAGTCGTGAATCCTATTACAATAGCATGAACATCTCATACATCACATATAGATCATTCATCATTCATCACAACTTTGGCCATATCATATCACAAACCACTTGCTGCAAAAACAAGTTAGACGTCCTCTAATTGTTGTTGCAAGTTTTACGTGGCTGAATTAGGGTTCTAGCAAGAACGTTTTCTTACCTACGTTAAAGCCACAACGTGATTTGTCAACTTCTATTTACCCTTCATAAGGACCCTGTTCATCGATTCCGCTCCAACTAAAGTGAGAGAGACAGACACCCGCCAGCCACCTTATGCAACTAGTGCATGTTAGTCGGTGGAACCGGTCTCACGTAAGCGTACGTGTAAGGTTGGTCCGGGCCGCTTCATCCCACAATACCGCTGAAGCAAGAAAGGACTAGTAACGGCAAGAAAGTTGACAAATCTACGCCCACAACAAATTGTGTTCTACTCGCGCAAGAAGAACTACGCATAGACCTAGCTCATGATGCCACTGTTGGGGAACGTTGCAGAAAACAAAAATTTTCCTACTCGTTTCACCAAGATCATCTAGGAGTTCATCTAGCAACGAGTGATTAGATGCATCTACATACCTTTGTAGATCGCGCACGGAAGCGTTCAAAAGAACGGTGATGATGTAGTCGTACTCGACGTGATCCAAATCACCGATGACCAGCGCCGAACGGACGGCACCTCCGCGTTCAACACACGTACGGGACGGGAGACGTCTCCTCCTTCTTGATCCAGCAAGGGGGGAGGAGAGGTTGATGAAGATCCAGCAGCACGACGGCGTGGTGGTGGATGCAGGGCGTCACAGCAGCAGGGCTTCGCCGAGACTACGAGGGAGAGACGTAACGGGGGGAGATGGAGGCGCCAGGGGCTGGTGTGAAATCCCTCCTCTCCCCCCCACTATATATAGGGGTGCCAGGGGGGGCGCCGGCCCTAGTAGATGAGATCTACTAGGGGGGGCGGCGGCCAAGGGGAGGTTTCCCTCCCCCCCAAGGCACCTAGGGGTGCCTTCCACCACATGGACTCTTCCATGGTGGAAACCCTAGGCGCATGGGCCTATAGGGGCTGGTGCCCTTGGCCCATCTAGGCCAAGGCGCACCCCCTACAGCCCATGTGGCCCCCCGGGACAGGTGGCCCCACCCGGTGGACCCCCGGGACCCTTCCGGTGGTCCCGGTACAATACCGATAACCCCGAAACTTGTCCCGATGCCCGAAATAGCACTTCCTATATATAATTCTTTACCTCCGGACCATTCCGGAACTCCTCGTGACGTCCGGGATCTCATCCGGGACTCCGAACAACATTCGGGTTTCTGCATATACATATCTTCATAACCCTAGCGTCACCGAACCTTAAGTGTGTAGACCCTACGGGTTCGGGAGACAAGCAGACATGACCGAGACGACTCTCCGGTCAATAACCAACAGCGGGATCTGGATACCCATGTTGGCTCCCACATGCTCCACGATGATCTCATCGGATGAACCACGATGTCGAGGATTCAATCAATCCCGTACGCTATTCCCTTTGTCTATCGATATGTTACTTGCCCGAGATTCGATCGTCGGTATCCCAATACCTCGTTCAATCTCGTTACCGGCAAGTCACTTTACTCGTACCGTAATGCATGATCCCGTGACCAGACACTTGGTCACTCTGAGCTCATTATGATGATGCATTACCGAGTGGGCCCAGTGATACCTCTCCGTCATACGGAGTGACAAATCCCAGTCTTGATCCATGTCACCCAACAGACACTTTCGGAGATACCCGTAGTCTACCTTTATAGTCACCCAGTTACGTTGTGACGTTTGGCATACCCAAAGCACTCCTACGGTATCCGGGAGTTACACGATCTCATGGTCTAAGGAAAAGATACTTTGACATTGGAAAACTCTAGCAAACGAACTATACGATCTTGTGCTATGTTTAGGATTGGGTCTTGTCCATCACATCATTCTCCCAATGATGTGATCTCGTTATCAATGACATCCAGTGTCCATAGTCAGGAAACCATGACTATCTGTTGATCAACGAGCTAGTCAACTAGAGGCTCACTAGGGACATGTTGGTGTCTGTTATTCACACATGTATTACGATTTCCGGATAACACAATTATAGCATGAATAAAGACAATTATCATGAACAAGGAAATATAATAATAATGCTTTTATTATTGCCTCTAGGGCATATTTCCAACAGTTCCTTCCCTGATCGCGCCCACGGCCAGTACCACGGCCACACGAGGTAGCGTTAGCTGAAGACTGGCGCACGTTCATCCCATGGAGAAGATTGAGACGTGCGTCAAAACTGAGAAGCTGCGTGTATAGCTCCTGGACGGTCACGGGTTCAACCCGCACAGCAAGCGCCTACACGACCGGGTTGTAGTCGAGGTCGAGGCCGGCCAGAACTTGGGAGACGATCTCGCCTCTGGACATGGCAGCTCCGGTGCAGGCGATCTCATCCATGAGCATCTTGATCTTGGCTAAGTACTCTGACATGGACATGTTACCCTTCTTGAGGTTTGTGAGTTCCATCCGAGTATTGATCGCCTGTGCTTCGGTTTGGGCAGCAAACATAGCTTCGATCGCCGCCCACACCTCCGCCGGTGTCTGAAGGGTAACCACCTGTGCAAGAATCTCGCGAGACAGAGAACCCATCAGAAAGCTCTGAACCTGTTGCTGTTGTGCATACCAGAGAACTCGGGCAAAATTGGCGATCTGCTCCTCCTTCCCATCCTTGGTGATGGTGAGGGTTTCCGGTGGCGCCTGGCTCGCCAGATCAAGGTGGTGGCCCATCTGTGCGCCTTTGATTTGAGGCAGCACGATGGCCTTCCACATGAGGTAGTTGTTCCTCATAAGCTTCTCCTGGGGGTGATCCAAGGGACGTGGTAAAGGATGCGGTGGAGGAGGAGGAAGGGGCGAAGGTGGAGGTGGACGCAAGGGACGTGGCAAGGGCACTGATGGTGCTGGAGGTGGTGGAAGCAGTAGTCATGGCGATAGGTTGAAGAACGGCTTGTCTAGATGCGATCTCCTTTTGATCTTAGGAAGAAGTCGCTCTGATTACCATGTAGAAGTGCATGCTCTAGCCAATGCAACCAAAAGACCGATCTGATGGAGGAGACTAGGCAGCACATTATACGTCAACACTCCCCCTCACGTGTGGCTCCCTCAGGCCGCACTTGTATTTATATGGGCATTGCCGTGGCTTACAACAAGAAAACGATCGACAGAGATCGACCGGTAGAGTTTGGAACAGAAGAAGAGATAGAGAGGAGATACAGGTTTAAACAGGAGAAGTTCTCTCTCTATACAACTCTATCTCTATACAAATATTCCAACACCTCTCGCATCGCCCCTCTGCTCCTCCTCGCCGGTGGGCACCCCCTCGAGCCCTCCTACCCCCATCGCGCCATTGTAGGATCTTGCCGGCGCCAAAGTCAGGGGCTCGCTCCGCCATAAGATCTTGCCGCCCCATGAGCTCCAACGCCAGCGCCGGCTGCTCCGCTGCAGGAGGTGGCGGCCTGCGCCGGTGAGCGCTGCGACGTCCCCGCCGGTGGCCTCGCTCTTTGTTGCGGCGGTTGTGGAGGTAGATGCCCAACTCGTGTAGTCGCTGAGACATGGGACCAGGGCGGACACGAGCGGACAAGAGTGGTCGACGGGAGCGTCCGCTTCTGCCCGTTCATACCCATTTGTAGCCCATATTTGGGCCAAGTTTGGGTCAAGTCAGATAACAGATGGACAGCAGGCGGACACGCGCGTCCGTTTGGATCGTCCCATTGGGCCAAGTTTTATGTCCGGATGATCCAAACGGACAAAATGGGTCGCTGGATTGTAGTTGCTCTTTTTTTGCGAAATGGATTGAAGTTTCTCTTAATCCGCAAGCTAGGTAGACTTGGCACTGCACTGTCCGGGCGGTACAATAGTTGCATACAAACGATGACTCACCCAGCATGTATACATCGACGTCGTCGTCGTGCAACTTTTTATGGGGTGTGTCCTTCTCGACGCACCAACCGGCCTGGCAAAAACAGAAAACTGATGAACATGACAAGTACTACTACGTACGATGCCAGCAACGCGACGCAAGCGTGCAACTCGTGATGAAACTGAAGTCTGAAGATGCATGCATGCTTTGTTTTTCGTCAGGGATTTCATTGCACGGTTGAAACTGATCAACACAAGCCTCCCTCTGCAAATGCATGCATGCTTTGTTTTTCGTTAGGGATTTCATTGCACGGTTGAAAATGATCAACACAAGCCTCCCTCTGCAAATGCATGAACGTGGTACGACCACCGTAACAAAAATGCACAACATGTGCGTGCTAGTTAACAATAATGCTGCCGCTGGAAGGCTTCAGAAAAGGTGCTTGTGGCCGGGCGGGCGGTCTTAATGTGCGTGGAGAGTCTGAGAGCCGGATCATTGCAGAATCGACCACACTTGACGCATGCAAACGGTGTTGCCTCATACATGGTGCCGTACGGGCGACTCAAGCAATGGATACAGAAGCCTCCTTTTCCCTTCAAGTACAAGGATCAGGTGCTTTGCGCTTTATTCAGCGTGCACTGCTGCTATACGAACCCGGGCCCTCCCCGGCGACCTTGCCTGCTACAGATCAGGGCCATCTTCAACGCCAACTCTCAAACCGCCCGCATATCGGTTCGCGGCGATGTCCGGATTATGATTTCCCCGCAAGGATGAACCAAACATGGAGGGTTTTGCGGGAGTCCGAACATACTAAACGTCAAACTCTGACCACCCTGGCCCACCCAAAAGAAAGGCGGAGTCCGCGCTTTTCAGCAACCGCACTGTTTTCACATCAAAATCCTCCACTCCTCTTTTCCATCCCCCGACGCTCTTCACCCAATTCCCGTCCTTTTCTCTCACCATCTCCTTCCGTCGCTGACCAATGGAACCAAAGAAGAACAGGTCGGAGATGGAGGTGGCGGAGGTGACAAAGGATCCAAGCATCACGCTCGCCCAGAAGATAAGCTCTGCTCCGGGGCAAACTTGACACATGAAGGCGAAGGTAGAAAAGCAGGAGAACCTCAAGAAGCGGATGCCCGCCGGTGGGCGCGGTGGTGGTGTGGTGGCGGTGGTCGTGGCGGACGTCGCGGAGGAGGGCGTGCTGCCTAGACGGGCGAGCCCACAGTACAAACGACGCTATGGCCGGAGCACTACAATACTCCGTACTTCTACGCCGCCAATGACCTTGGAACCCCCGCGGGGGACTGTGCTTTACATCGTCGACGTAAATGAAGCGCCGATCTTCTCTATGTATTTTCACCGCGGCTTGTCCGGACGCGGACGGCAGACAGGGAGCGGATGGGTGCCCACCCGCTGTTCGTGGCAATGCCTAGAGTGGCGGATCTAGCGTACGACGACCCGGACAGGGACATGCTCGACATCATCCACAATGGAGGCGAAGAAGGAGGATGTGGCTATGAGGATGGGCGGGCGGAAGACTCGGATCCCACCTCGTCCGGCAACTACCAGCAGTAGCAGTCCTACACCCAGACAGGCACACAACAGTCCTACACATAGGCCGGCATGGGCACACAACAAGAGCAGCATTGGGTCGCCGAACAGCAGCAGGAGGAGGGGGAGGAGGGGAGGGGAGGGGGAGGACGATGATCTAGATGATACAAGCGACAATCCGAAGAAGAAGGATAAAGGAGAAAGCTTCAACATGCGGGAGGACGAGGTGTTGTGTGATCTATGGTTGGCCACTAGCCTCGATCCGATCCATGGCACCGAGCAAAAGGGCACAACATTTTAGAACAACATTCACATTTGGTTCCACGAACACAAGCATTTCACATCCTACTCCGACATAGTCATCCGCAACCGTGAATCAGAGTCCCTCTTGTTGGAAATATGCCCTAGAGGCAATAATAAATTAGTTATTATTATTATATTTCATTGTTCATGATAATGGTTTATTATCCATGCTAGAATTGTATTGACAGGAAACTCAGATACATGTGTGGATACATAGACAACACCATGTCCCTAGTAAGCCTCTAGTTGACTAGCTCGTTGATCAATAGATGGTTACAGTTTCCTGACCATGGACATTGGATGTCGTTGATAACGGGATCACATCATTAGGAGAATGATGTGATGGACAAGACCCAATCCTAAGCCTAGCACAAGATCGTGTAGTTCGTATGCTAAAGCTTTTCTAATGTCAAGTATCATTTCCTTAGACCATGAGATTGTGCAACTCCCGGATACCATAGGAGTGCTTTGGGTGTGCCAAATGTCACAACGTAACTGGGTGGCTATAAAGGTACACTACAGGTATCTCCGAAAGTGTCTGTTGGGTTGGCACGAATCGAGATAGGGATTTGTCACTCCGTGTAAACGGAGAGGTATCTCTGGGCCCACTCGGTAGGACATCATCATAATGTGCACAATGTGACCAAGGAGTTGATCACGGGATGATGTGTTACGGAACGAGTAAAGAGACTTGCCGATAACGAGATTGAACAAGGTATCAGGATACCGACGATCGAATCTTGGGCAAGTACTATACCGCTAGACAAACGGAATTGTATACGGGATTGATTAAATCCTTGACATCGTGGTTCATCCGATGAGATCATCGTGGAGCATGTGGGAGCCAACATGGGTATCCAGATCCCGTTGTTGGTTATTGACCGGAGAGTTGTCTCGGCCATGTCTGCATGACTCCCGAACCCGTAGGGTCTACACACTTAAGGTTCGATGACGCTAGGGTTATAGGGAAAGTATGTACGCGGTTACCGAATGTTGTTCGGACTCCCGAATGAGATCCCGGACGTCACGAGGAGTTCCGGAATGGTCCGGAGGTAAAGATTAATATATAGGAAGTATGGTTTTGGCCACCGGAAGTGTTCCGGGCATCACTGATAGTGTACCGGGACCACCGGAGGGGTCCGGGGGTCCACCGGGAGGGGCCACCAGCCCCGGAGGCCTACATGGGCCAATAGTGGAAAGGGACCAGCTCCTAGGTGGGCTGGGGCACCTCCCACCAAGGCCCAAGGTGCCTCCTAGAGGGGAGGGGGCAAACCCTAGGGCAGATGGGCCTTAAGGCCCACCCTAGGTGCGCCTCCTCTCTCTCCCCCCTTGGCCGCAACCCTAGATGGGTTTTGGGGCTGCCGCCACCCCTTTGGAGGGAACCCTAGATGGGGGCGCAGCCCCTCCCCTTCCCCTATATATACTTGAGGTATTGGGGGCTGCAACATACACGAGATCATCTCCCTCTTGGCGCAGCCCTACCTCTCTCCCTCCTCGTCTCTCGTAGTGCTTGGTGAAGCCCTGCTGGAGTTTCGCGCTCCTCCACCACCACCACGCCGTCGTGCTGCTGCTGGATGGAGTCTTCCCCAACCTCTCCTTCTCCCCTTGCTGGATCAAGGCGTAGGAGACGTCACCGGGCTGCACGTGTGTTGAACATGGAGGCGCCGTGGTTCGGCGCTTAGATCGGAATCAACCGCGGTCTGAATCGCTACGAGTACGACTCCTTCATCCGTGTTCTTGCAACGCTTCCGCTTAGCGATCTACAAGGGTATGTAGATGCACTCTCCTTCCCCTCGTTGCTAGATTACTCCATAGATTGATCTTGGTGATGCGTAGAAAATTTTAAATTTCTGCTACGATCCCCAACAGTGGCATCATGAGCTAGGTCTATGCGTAGTTTCTATGCACAAGTAGAACACAAAGCAGTTGTGGGCGTCGATATTTTCAATTTACTTACGGTTACTAGTCTTATCTTGATTCGGCGGCATCGTGGGATGAAGCGGCCCGGACCGACCTTACACGTACGCTTACGTGAGACTGGTTCCACCGACTGACATGCACTAGTTGCATAAGGTGGCTAGCGGGTGTCTGTCTCTCCCACTTTAGTCGGATCGGATTCGATGAAAAGGGTCCTTATGAAGGGTAAAATAGAAATTGGCATATCGCGTTGTGGTTTTCGCGTAGGTAAGAAACGTTCTTGCTAGAAACCTATAGCAGCCACGTAAAAACTTGCAACAACAATTAGAGGACGTCTAACTTGTTTTTGCAGCATATGCCTTGTGATGTGATATGGCCAAAAGGATGTGATGAATGATATATGTGATGTATGAGATTGATCATGTTCTTGTAATAGGAATCACGACTTGCATGTCGATGAGTATGACAACCGGCAGGAGCCATAGGAGTTGTCTTAATTTATTTATGACCCGCGTGTCAACATAAACGTCATGTAATTACTTACTTTATTGCTAAAGCATTAGCCATAGTAGTAGAAGTAATAGATGACGAGACAACTTCAAGAAGACACGATGATGGAGATCATGGTGTCATGCCGGTGACAACGATGATCATGGAGCCCCGAAGATGGAGATCAAAAGGAGCAAAATGATATTGGCCATATCATGTCACTATTTGATTGCATGTGATGTTTATCATGTTTTACATCTTATTTGCTTAGAACGACGGTAGCCTAAATAAGATGATCCCTCACTAAAATTTCAAGAAAAGTGTTCCCCCTAACTGTGCACCGTTGCGAAGGTTCGTTGTTTCGAAGCACCACGTGATGATCGGGTGTGATAGATTCTAACGTTCGAATACAACGGGTGTTGACGAGCCTAGCATGTACAGACATGGCCTCGGGACACATGCGAAACACTTAGGTTGACTTGACGAGCCTAGCATGTACAGACATGGCCTCGGAACACGGAAGACCGAAAGGTCGAACATGAGTCGTATAGAAGATACGATCAACATGAGATGTTCACCGTTGATGACTAGTCCGTCTCACGTGATGATCGGACACGGCCTAGTCGATTCGGATCATGTTTCACTTAGATGACTAGAGGGATGTCTATCTGAGTGGGAGTTCATTAAATAATTTGATTAGATGAACTCAATTATCATGAACATAGTCTAAATTGTCTTTGCAAATATGTTGTAGATAAATAGCTCACGTTGTAGCTCCCTGTTTCAATACGTTCCTAGAGAAAGATTAAGTTGAAAGATATTGTAAGCAATGATGCGGACTAGGTCCGTAGTCCGAGGAGTGTCCTCACTGCTACACAGAAGGCTTACGTCTTTGATGCACCGCTCGATGTGCAAACCCCTACAACGTCGTCTGTGGATGTTGTGAACACCTGACAGACACATCCTGATGACTACTTGATAGTTTAGTGCACCATACTTTACGGCTTAGAATCGGGATTCCAATGACGTTTTGAACGCCATAGAACATATGAGATGTTCCAAGAGCTGAAATTGGGATTTCAGGCTCATGCCCGTGTTGAGAGGTGTGAGACCTCTGACAAGTTCTTTTGCCAACAAGATGGAGGAGAATAGCTCAGCTAGTGAGCATGTGCTCAGAATGTCTGGGTGCTACAATCACTTAAATCAAGTGGGAGTTAAACTTCCAGATAAGATAGTGATTGATAGAGTTCTCTAGCCACTATCACTAAGCTACTAGATCTTCGTGATGAACTATGACATGCAAGGGATGGAGTTGATCCCGGAGCTGTTCGCGGTGCTTAAGACCGCAAAAGGTAGAAATCAAGAAGGAGCATCAAGTGTTGATGGTTTAACAAGACCACTGGTTTCAAGAAGGGCAAGGGCTAGAAGGGAAACTTCATGGATGGCAAACCAGTTGCCGCTCCAGTGAAGGAACCCAAGGTTGAACCCAAACCCGAGACTAAGTGCTTCTATTGTAAGGGGAACGGTCACTGGTAGCGGAATTACCCCAAATGCATGGTAGATAAGAAGGCTGGCAACTTCAACAAAGTATATACGTGTTATTAATGTGTACCTCACTAGTACTCCTGGTAGCACCTGGGTATTGGATACCGGTTCAGTTGCTATTATTGGTGACTTGAAGCAAAAGCTACGGACTAAACGGAGACTGGCTAAGGGCGAGGTGACGATGTGTGTTGGAAGTGTTTCCAAAGTTGATGAGATCACCATCGCACGCTCCATCTGCCTTCGGGATTAGTATTGAACCTAGATAAATGTTATCAGGTGTCTACGTTGAGCATGAATATGATTAGATCATGTTCATTGCAATACGGTTATTCATTTAAATTAGAGAATAATGGTTATTCTGTTTACATGAATAATACCTTTCATGGTCATGCACCCTATGTGAATGGTTCATTGAATCTCGGTCGTGGTAATACACATGTTCACGCCAAAAGATGTAGAGTTAATAATGATAGTACCACTTTCTTGTGGCACTGCCGCTTAGGTCATATTGGCGTAAGATGCATGAAGAAACTCCATATCGATGGATGTTTGGAGTCACTTGATTTTGAATCGCTTGACACATGCGAGCCATGCCTCATGGGCAGGATGACTAAGACCCCGTTTTCAGGTACAATGAAACGGGCAAGTGACTTGTTGGAAATCATACATGCTGATGCGTGTGATCCAATGAGAATTGAAGCGTGTGGTGGATATCGCTATTTTCTCATCTTCACTGATGATTTGAGTAGATATAGGTATATTTACTTAATGAAGCACAAGTCTGAAACATTTGAAAAGTTTAAGCGATTTCAGAGTGAAGTTAAGAATCATCATAACAAGAAGATCAAATTCCTACGATCTGATCAATGAGAATTTCTGAGTTATGAGTTTGGCAAACACTTAAGACATTGTGGAATCGTTTCACAGTTGAAGCCACCTGGAACACCACAAGGTAATGGTGTGTCCGGACGTCGTAATCGAACCCTATGAGATATGGTGCGATCTATGATGTCTCTTACCAATCTACCATTTTCATTTTGAGGTTATGCGTTAGAGACAGCTGCATTCACTTTAGATAGGATACCATTTAAGTCCGTTGAAATGACGTCGTGTGAACATTGGTTTGGCAAGAAACCATAGTTGTCACTTCTTAATGTTTGGGGCTGCGATGCTTAAGGCTTCAGCCGGAGAAGCTCGAACCCAAAGCGGACAAACACATCTTCATAGGATACCCAAAGGTGACAGATGGGTATACCTTCTATCTCAGATCCGAGGGCAAATTGTTTGTCGCTAAGAACGGGTCCTTTCTCGAGAAGGAGTTTCTCTCGAAAGAATTGAGTGGGAGGAAGATAGAACTTGATGAGGTTGTCGAACCTTTACTTCAACCAGAGAGTGATGCACCACAAAAAGATGTTTTCTGTGGTGCCTATGTCTGTTGAAGAGGAAGTTAATGATAGTGATCATGAAGCTTCGGATCAAGTTGCTATTGAACCTCATAGGTCGACAAGGATATGTACTACTCCTGAGTGGTACGGTAATCCTGTCTTAAATATCATGTTGTTAGACAACAATGAACCTACGAGCTATGGAGAAGCGTTGGTGGGCCCGTATTCCGACAAATGGTTAGAAGCCATGAAATCTGAGATAGGATCCATGTATCAGAACAAAGTATGGACTTTGGTGGACTTGCCCGATGATCGGAAAGCCATTGAGATAAATGGATCTATAAGAAGAAGACGGGCGTGGGCGGTAATGTTACCGTCTATGAAGCTCGACTTATGGGAAAGATTCTTTTCACAAGTTCAACGAGTTGACTACGATGAGAATTTCTCACCCGTAGCGATGCTTAAGTCCGTCGAAATCATGTTTGCATCTGACAGATGGATGTCAAAACGAGTTTTCGTAAGAAAAAGTTGTATGTGATGCAATAAAAGGTTTTGTCGATCCTAAAGATGCTAAAAGGCATGCTGGCTCCAGCAATCCTTCTATGGACTAGAGCAAGCATCTCGGAATCAGAATGTATGCTTTGATGGAGTGATCAAAGCTTTTAGGTTTATACAATGTTTGTTAGAAACTTGTATTTACAAGAAAGTGAGTGGGAGCACTACAACATTTCTGATAAGTATATGTGGATGACATATTGTTGATCCGAAATAATGTAGAATTTCTGGAAAGCATAAACGGTTGTTTGAAGGGTGTTTTTCAAAGGAAGACCCGGATAAAGCTTCTTACATATTGGGCATCAAGATCTATAGAAATAGATCAAGACGCCTGATGATACTTTCAAAGAACACACACCTTGACATGTTTTTGAAGGAGTTCAAAATAGATCTGTCAAAGAAGGGGTTCTTACCTGAGTTGTAAGGCGTGAAGTTGAGTAAGACTCGAAGATTGACCACGGCAGAAGAAAGAGGAAGGACGAAGGTCGTCCCCTATGCTTTTGTCATAGGCTCTATACGGTATGCCATGCTGAGTACCGCACCAGATGTGTGCCTTGCCACAAGTCTAGCAAGAGGGTACAAAGGTGATCTAGGAGTGGATCACCAGATAGCGGTCAAAATTATCCTTAGAGGAATAAGGAAATGTTTCTCAGTTATGGAGGTGATAAAGAGTTCGACGTAAAGAGTTACGGCGATGCAAGCTTAACACATATCTGGATAGCTCTGAGTAGAGATACTGGATACGTATAATGGAGCAACAATTTGGAATAACTCCAAGTGGAACATGGTAGCAGCATCTACGATATGACATAAAGTTTTGCGAAATACATAGGGATCTGAATATGGCAAGACCCGTTGACTACAACCTCTCTCACAAGCATAACATGATCACACCCAGAACTCATTGAGTATTAATCACATAGTGATGTGAACTAGATTAGTGACTCTAGTAAACTCTTTGGATGTTGGTCACATGGCGATGTGACCTGTGAGTGTTAATCACATGGCGATGTGAACTAGATTATTGACTCTAGTGCAAGTGGGAGACTGTTGGAAATATGCCCTAGAGGCAATAATAAATTAGTTATTATTATTATTATATTTCATTGTTCATGATAATCGTTTATTATCCATGCTAGAATTGTATTGATAGTAAGCCTCTAGTTGACTAGCTCGTTGATCAATAGATGGTTACAGTTTCCTGACCATGGACATTGGATGTCGTTGATAACGGGATCACATCATTAGGAGAATGATGTGATGGACAAGACCCAATCCTAAGCCTAGCACAAGATCATGTAGTTCGTATACTAAAGCTTTTCTAATGTCAAGTATCATTTCCTTAGACCATGAGATTGTGCAACTCTCGGATACCGTAGGAGTGCTTTGGGTGTGCCAAACGTCACAACGTAACTGGGTGGCTATAAAGGTACACTACAGGTATCTCCGAAAGTGTCTGTTGGGTTGGCACGAATCGAGACTGGGATTTGTCACTCCGTGTAAACGAAGAGGTATCTCTGGGCCCACTCGGTAGGACATCATCATAATGTGCACAATGTGACCAAGGAGTTGATAACGGGATGATGTGTTACGGAATGAGTAAAGAGACTTGCCGGTAACGAGATTGAACAAGGTATCGGGATACCAACGATCGAATCTCGGGCAAGTACTATACCGCTAGACAAATGGAATTGTATACGGGATTGCTTAAATCCTTGACATCGTGGTTCATCCGATGAGATCATCGTGGAGAATGTGGGAGCCAACGTGGGTATCCAGATCCCGCTGTTGGTTATTGACCGGAGAGTTGTCTCTGAAGGAAATATGCCCTAGAGGCAATAATAAAGCTATTATTTATTTCCTTATATCATGATAAATATTTATTATTCATGCTAGAATTGTTTTAACCGGAAACATAATACATGTGTGAATACATAGACAAACAGAGTGTCACTAGTATGCCTCTACTTGACTAGCTCGTTGATCAAAGATGGTTGTGTTTCCTAACCATAGACATGAGTTGTCATTTGATTAATGGGATCACATCATTAGGAGAATGATGTGATTGACTTGACCCACTCCGTTAGCATAGCACTTGATCGTTTAGTTTGTTGCTATTGCTTTTTTCATGACTTATACATGTTCCTATGACTATGAGATTATGCAACTCCCGTTTACCGGAGGAACACTTTGTGTGCCACCAAACGTCACAACGTAACTGGGTGATTATAAAGGTGCTCTACAGGTGTCTCCGAAGGTACTTGTTGGGTTGGCGCATTTCGAGATTAGGATTTGTCACTCCGATTGTCGAAGAGGTATCTATGGGCCCTCTCGGTAATGCACATCACTTAAGCCTTGCAAGCACTGCAACTAATGAGTTAGTTGCAGGATGATGTATTACGGAATGAGTAAAGAGGCTTGCCGGTAACGTGATTGAACTAGGTATTGAGATAGCGACGATCGAATCTTGGGCAAGTAACATACCGATGACAAAGGGAACAACGTATATTGTTATGCGGTCTGACCGATAAAGATCTTCGTAGAATATGTGGGAGCCAATATGAGCATCCAGGTTCCGCTATTGGTTATTGACCGGAGACGTGTCTCGGTCATGTCTACATTGTTCTCGAACCCGTAGGGTCCGCACGCTTAAGGTTTTGATGACAGTTATATTATGAGTTTATGAGTTTTGATGTACCGAAGGAGTTCTGAGTCCCGGATGAGATCGGGGACATGACGAGGAGTCTCGAAATGGTCGAGACATAAAGATCGATATATTGGACGACTATATTCGGACATCGGAAAGGTTCCGAGTGATTCGGGTATTTTTCGGAGTACCGGAGAGTTACATGAATACGTATTGGGCCTTATTGGGCCATACGGGAAAGAAGGAAAGGGGCCTCAAGGGTGGCCGCACCCTTCCCCTTGGTCTGGTCCGAATTGGACTAGGAAAGGGTGGCGCCCCCTTCCTTCCTTCTCCTTTTCCCTTCCTCTTTTCCTATTCCATATGGGAGGTGGAATCCTACTAGGACTAGGGAGTCCTAGTAGGACTTCACACTTGGCGTGCCCCCTCCTAGGGCCGGCCTCCTCCTCCCTTGCTCCTTTATGTACAGGTGCAGGGGGCACCCCAAAGACACAACAATTGATCCTTGAGATCTATTAGCCGTGTGCGGTTCCCTCCTCCACCATAATCCTTGATAATATTTATTGTAGCCGTGCTTAGGCGAAGCCCTGCGACGGTAGAACATCAAGATCGTCACCACGCCGTCGTGCTGACGGAACTCTTCCCCGACATTCTGCTGGATCGGAGTCCTGGGATCGTCATCGAGCTGACCGTGTGCTAGAATTCGGAGGTGCCGTAGTTTCGGTGCTTGATCGGTCGGGCCGTGAAGACGTACGACTACATCAACCGCATTGTGCTAACGCTTCCGCTTCCGGTCTACGAGGGTACGTAGACAACACTGTCCCCTCTCGTTGCTATGCATCACCATGATCTTGCGTGTGCGTAGGAAATTTTTGAAATTACTACGTTCCCCAACAGTGGCATCCAAGCCTAGGTTTTATGCGTTGATGTTATGCACGAGTAGAACACAAGTGAGTTGTGGGCGATATAAGTTATACTGCTTACCAGCATGTCATACTTTGGTTCGGCGGTATTGTTGGATGAAGCGGCCCGGACCGACATTACGCGTACACTTACGCGAGACTGGTTCTACCGACGTGCTTTTCACACAGGTGGCTGGCGGGTGTCGGTTTCTCCAACTTTAGTTGAACCGAGTGTGGCTACGCCCGGTCCTTGCGAAGGTTAAAACAGCACCAACTTGACAAACTATCGTTGTGGTTTTGATGCGTAGGTAAGAACAGTTCTTGCTAAGCCCGTAGCAGCCACGTAAAACTTGCAACAACAAAGTAGAGGACGTCTAACTTGTTTTTGCAGGGCATGTTGTGATGTGATATGGTCAAGACATGATGCTAAATTTTATTGTATGAGATGATCATGTTTTGTAACCAAGTTATCGGCAACTGGCAGGAGCCATATGGTTGTCACTTTATTGTATGCAATGCAATCGCGCTGTAATGCTTTACTTTATCACTAAGCGGTAGCGATAGTCGTGGAAGCATAAGATTGGCGAGACGACAATGATGCTACGATGGAGATCAAGGTGTCACGCCGGTGATGATGGTGATCATGACGGTACTTCGGAGATGGAGATCACAAGTACAAGATGATGATGGCCATATCATATCACTTATATTGATTGCATGTGATGTTTATCTTTTATGCATCTTATCTTGCTTTGATTGACGGTAGCATTATAAGATGATCCCTCACTAAAATTATCAAAGTATAAGTGTTCTCCCTGAGTATGCACCGTTGCGAAAGTTCTTCGTGCTGAGACACCACGTGATGATCGGGTGTGATAGGCTCTACGTTCAAATACAACGGGTGCAAAATAGTTGCATACGTGGAATACTCTGGTTAAACTTGACGAGCCTAGCATATAACAGATATGGCCTCGGAACACGGAGACCGAAAGGTCGAGCGTGAATCATATAGTAGATATGATCAACATAGTGATCTTCACCATTAAAACTACTCCATCTCACGTGATGATCGGACATGGTTTAGTTGATATGGATCACGTGATCACTTAGAAGATTAGAGGGATGTCTGTCTAAGTGGGAGTTCTTAAGTAATATGATTAATTGAACTTTAATTTATCATGAACTTAGTCCTGGTAGTATTAGCATATCTATGTTGTAGATCAATAGCTCACGTTTAGCTCCGCTGTTTTATTTTTGATATGTTCCTAGAGAAAATTAAGTTGAAAGATGTTAGTAGAAATGATGCGGATTGGATCCGTGATCTGAGGTTTATCCTCATTGCTGCGCAGAAGAATTATGTCTTTGATGCACCGCTAGGTGACAAACCTATTGCAGGAGCAGATGCAGATGTTATGAACATTTGGCTAGCTCAATATGATGACTACTTGATAGTTTAGTGCACCATGCTTAAACGGCTTAGAATCGGGACTTCAAAGATGTTTTGAACGTCATGGACCATATGAGATGTTCCAGGAGTTGAAGTTAATATTTCAAGCAAATACCCGAGTTGAGAGATATGAAGTCTCCAACAAGTTCTATAGCTAAAAGATGGAGGAGAATAGCTCAAGCAGTGAGCATGTGCTCAGATTGTCTGGGTACTACAATCGCTTGAATCAAGTGGGAGTTAATCTTCCATATAAAATAGTGATTGACATAATTCTCTAGTCACCATCACCAAGTTAGTAGAACTTCGTGATGAACTATAATATGCAAGGGATAACAGAAACAATTTCAAGCTCTTTGTGATGCTGAAATCAACAAAGGTAGAAATCAAGAAAAGCATCAAGTGTTGATGGTAAACAAAACCACTAGTTTCAAGTAAAGGGACAAAGGGAAGAAAGGGGAACTTCAAGAAGAACGGCAAGCAAGTTGCTGCTCAAGTGAAAAACCCAAGTCTGGACCTAAGCCTAAAACTGAGTGCCTCTACTGCAAAGGGACTGGTCACTGGAAGCGGAACTACCCCAAGTAATTGGCGGATGAGAAGGATGGCAAAGTGAACATAGGTATATTTGATATACATGTTATTGATGTGTACTTTACTAGTGTTTATAGCAACCCCTCAGTATTTGATACTAGTTCAGTTGCTAAGAGTAGTAACTCGAAACGGGAGTTGCAGAATGAACAGAGACTAGTTAAGGGTGAAGTAACGATGTGTGTTGGAAGTGGTTCCAAGATTGATATGATCATCATCGCACACTCCCTATACTTTCAGGATTAGTGTTGAACCTAAATAAGTGTTATTTGGTGTTTGCGTTGAGCATAAATATGATTGGATCATGTTTATTGCAATACGATTATTCATGTAAGTTAGAGAATAATTGTTGTTCTGTTTACATGAATAAAACCTTCTATGGTCATACACCCAATAAAAATGGTTTGTTGGATCTCGATCGTGGTGATACACATATTCATAATATTGAAGCCAAAAGATGCAAAGTTAATAATGATAGTGCAACTTATTTGTGGCACTGCCGTTTAGGTCATATTGGTGTAAAGCGCATGAAGAAAATCCATGTTGATGGGTTTTTGGAATCACTTGATTATGAATCAGTTGATGCCTGCGAACCATGCCTCATGGGCAAGATGACTAAGACTCCATTCTCCAGAACAATGAAGCGAGCAACAGATTTGTTGGAAATCATACATACTGATGTATGTGGTCCGATGAATATTATGGCTCGTGGCAGGTATCATTATTTTCTGATCTTCAAAGATGATTTGAGCATATATGAGTATATCTACTTGATGAAACACAAGTCTGAAATATTTGAAAAGTTCAAAGAATTTCAGAGTGATGTGGAGAATGATCGTAACAAAAATAAAAGTTTCTACGATATGATCGCAGAAATAGAATATTTGAGTTACGAGTTTGGCCTTCAGTTAAAACAATGTGAAATAGTTTCACTACACACGCCACCTGGAACACCACAGTGTAATGGTGTGTCCGAACGTCATAACCGTACTTTATTAGATATAGTGCGATCTATGATGTCTCTTACCGATCTACCACTGTCGTTTTGGGGTTATGCATTAGAGACAGCTACATTCACATTAAAAGGGCACCATCTAAATCCATTGAGACGACACCGTATGAACTGTCGTTTGGCGAGAAACCTAAGCTGTCATTTCTTAAAGTTTGGGACTGTAATGCTTATGTGAAAAAGTTTCAACATGATAAGCTCGAACCCAAATCGGAGAAGTAAATCTTCATAGGATACCCGAAAGAAAATGTTGGGTACACCTTGTATCACAGATCCGAAGGCAAGTTATTCATTGCTGAGAATGGATCCTTTCTAGAGAAGGAGTTTCTCTCGAAAGAAGTGAATGGGAGGAGAGTAGAACTTGATGAGGTAACTGTACCTGCTCCCTTATTGGAAAGTAGTTCATCACAGAAATCTGTTCCTGTGACTACTACACCGATTAGTGAGGAATCTAATGATGATGATCATGCAACTTCAGATCAAGTTACTACCGAACCTCGTAGGTGAACCAGAGTGAGATCGCACAAGAGTGGTACGGTAATCCTGTTCTAGAGGTCATGTTACTTGACCATGACGAGCCTACGAACTATGAGGAAGCGATGATGAAGCCAGATTCCGCGAAATGGCTTGAGGCTATGAAATCTGAGATGAGATCCACGTATGAGAACAAAGTATGGACTTTGATTGACTTGTCCAATGATCGATGAGCCATTGAGATTAAATGGATCTTCAAGAGGAAGACGAACGCTGATAGTAGTGTTACTATCTACAAAGCTAGAATTGTCGCAAAAAGTTTTTTGACAAGTTCAAGGTGTTGAATATGATGACAGTTTCTCACTCGTATTTATGCTTAAGTCTGTCCGAATCATGTTAGCAATTGCCGCATTTTATGAAATCTGGCAAATGGATAAACAAAACTACATTCCTTAATGGATTTATTAAAGAAGAGTTGTATATGATGCTGAAGGAAATATGCCCTAGAGGCAATAATAAAGTTATTATTTATTTCCTTATATCATGATAAATGTTTATTATTCATGCTAGAATTGTATTAACCGGAAACATAATACATGTGTGAATACATAGACAAACAAAGTGTCACTAGTATGCCTCTACTTGACTAGCTCATTAATTAAAGATGGTTATGTTTCCTAACCATAAACAAGGAGTTGTTATTTGATTAACGGGATCACATCATTAGGTGAATGATCTGATTGACATGACCCATTCCATTAGCTTAGCACCCGATCGTTTAGTATGTTGCTATTGCTTTCTTCATGACTTATACATGTTCCTATGACTATGAGATTATGCAACTCCCGTTTGCCGGAGGAACACTTTGTGTGCTACCAAACGTCACAACGTAAATGGGTGACTATAAAGGTGCTCTACAGGTGTCTCCAAAGGTACATGTTGGGTTGGCGTATTTCGAGATTAGGATTTGTCACTCCGATTGTCGGAGAGGTATCTCTGGGCCCTCTCGGTAATGCACATCACATAAGCCTTGCAAGCATTGCAACTAATGAGTTAGTTGCGAGATGAAGTATTACGAAACGAGTAAAGAGACTTGCCGGTAACGAGATTGAACTAGGTATTGAGATACCGACGATCGAATCTCGGGCAAGTAACATACCGATGACAAAGGGAACAACGTATGTTGTTATGCGGTCTGACCAATAAAGATCTTCGTAGAATATGTAGGAGCCAATATGAGTATCCAGGTGCCGCTATTGGTTATTGACCGGAGACATGTCTCGGTCATGTCTACATTGTTCTCGAACCCGTAGGGTCCGCACGCTTAAGGTTTCGATGACAGTTATATTATGAGTTTATGAGTTTTGATGTACCGAAGTTAGTTCGGAGTCCCGGATGTGATCACGGACATGACGAGGAGTCTCGAAATGGTCGAGACATAAAGATTGATATATTGGACGGCTATATTCGGACACCGGAAGTGTTCCGGGTGATTTCGGAGAAAACCGGAGAGCCGAAGGGTTGCCGGAACCCTACCGGGAGAAGTAATGGGCCATATGGGCCTTAGTGGAGAGAGAGAGGAGCTGCCAGAGGTGGACCGCATGCCTCCTCCCCCCTGGTCCGAATTGGACTAGGAGAGGGGGGGGGCCCCCTTTCCCTCTCCCTCCCCACTTCTTTCCCCCTCCTAGTAGGAGTCCTACTCCTACTAGGAGGAGGACTCCTCCTGGTGCGCCTATAGGGGCCGGCCGGCCTCCTCCCCTTGCTCCTTTATATACGGGGGCAGGGGGCACCCCTAGACACAAGTTGATCTTCGTGATCGTTCCTTAACCATGTGCGGTGCCCCCCTCCACCATATTCCACCTTGGTCATATTGTAGCGGTGCTTAGGCGAAGCCCTGCGACGGTAGAACATCAAGATTGTCACCACGCCGTCGTGCTGACGGAACTCCTCCCCGACGCTTTGCTGGATCGGAGCCCGGGGATCGTCATCGAGCTGAACGTGTGCTAGAACTCAAAGGTGCCGTAGTTTCGGTGCTTGATCGGTCGGGCCGTTGAGACGTACGACTTCATCAACCAAACGCTTCCGTTATTGATCTACAAGGGTACGTAGATCACACTCTCCCCTCTCGTTGCTATGCATCACCATGATCTTGCGTGTGCGTAGGAATTTTTTTGAAATTACTACGTTCCCCAACAGTGGCATCCGAGCCTAGGTTTTATATGTTGATGTTATATGCACGAGTAGAACACAAGTGAGTTATGGGCGATATAAGTCATACTGCTTACCAGCATGTCATACTTTGGTTCGGCGGTATTGTTGGACGAAGCGGCCTGGACCGACATTACGCGTACGCTTATGCGAGACCGGTTCTCCCGACGTGCTTTGCACATAGGTGGCTTGCGGGTGACAGTTTCTCTAACTTTAGTTGAACCGAGTGTGGCTACGCCCTGTCCTTGCGAAGGTTAAAACAGCACCAACTTGACAAACTATCGTTGTGGTTTTGATGCGTAGGTAAGATTGGTTCTTGCTTAAGCCCGTAGCAGCCACATAAAACTTGCAACAACAAAGTAGAGGACGTCTAACTTGTTTTTGCAGGGCATGTTGTGATGTGATATGGTCAAGACATGATGCTAAATTTTATTGTATGAGATGATCATGTTTTGTAACCGAGTTATCGGCAACTGGCAGGAGCCATATGGTTGTCGCTTTATTGTATACAATGCAATCGCGATGTAATACTTTACTTTATCACTAAGCGGTAGCGATAGTCATGGAAGCATAAGATTGGCGAGACGACAACGATGCTACGATGGAGATCAAGGTGTCACGCCGGTGACGATGGTGATCACAACGGTGCTTCGAAGATGGAGATCACAAGCACAAGATGATGATGGCCATATTATATCACTTATATTGATTGCATGTGATGTTTATCTTTTATGCATCTTATCTTGCTTTGATTGACGGTAGCATTATAAGATGATCTCTCACTAATTATCAAGAAGTGTTCTCCCTGAGTATGCACCGTTGCGAAAGTTCTTCGTGCTGAGACACCACGTGATGATCGGGTGTGATAGGCTCTACGTTCAAATATAACGGGTGCAAAACAGTTGCACACGCGGAATACTCAGGTTATACTTGACGAGCCAAGCATATACAAATATGGCCTCGGAACACGGAGACCGAAAGGTCGAGCATGAATCATATAGTAGATATGATCAACATAATGATGTTCACCAATGAAACTACTCCATCTCACGTGATGATCGGACATGGTTTAGTTGCTTTGGATCACGTAATCACTTAGAGGATTAGAGGGATGTCTATCTAAGTGGGAGTTCTTTAAGTAAATTAATTGAACCTAAATTTATCACGAAACTTAGTACCTGATAGTATCTTGCTTGTTTATGCTTGATTGTAGATAGATGGCTCGTGCTGTTGTTTCGTTGAATTTTAACGCGTTCCTTGAGAAAGCAAAGTTGAAAGATGATGGTAGCAATTACACGTACTGGGTCCGTAACTTGAGGATTATCATCATTGCTGCACATAAGAATTACGTCCTGGAAGCACCGCTGGGTGCCAGGCCTGTTGCTGGAGCAACACCAGATGTTATGAACGTCTGGCAGAGCAAAGCTGATGACTACTCGATAGTTCAGTGTGCCATGCTTTACGGCTTAGAATCGGGACTTCAACGACGTTTTGAACGTCATGGAGCATATGAGATGTTCCAGGAGTTGAAGTTGATATTTCAAGCAAATGCCCGGATTGAGAGATATGAAGTCTCCAATAAGTTCTATAGCTGCAAGATGGAGGAGAACAGTTCTATCAGTGAGCATATACTCAAAATGTCTGGGTATAATAATCACTTGATTCAATTGGGAGTTAATCTTCCAGATGATTGCGTCATCGACAGAATTCTCCAATCACTGCCACCAAGCTACAAGAGCTTCGTGATGAACTATAATATGCAAGGGATGAATAAGACTATTCCCGAGCTCTTCGCAATGCTGAAAGCTGCGGAGGTAGAAATCAAGAAGGAGCATCAAGTGTTGATGGTCAACAAGACCACTAGTTTCAAGAAAAAGGGCAAAGGGAAGAAGAAGGGGAACTTCAAAAAGAACGGCAAGCAAGTTGCTACTCAAGAGAAGAAACCCAAACCTGGACCTAAGCCTGAAACTGAGTGCTTCTACTGCAAGCAGACTGGTCACTGGAAGCGGAACTGCCCCAAGTATTTGGCGGATAAGAAGGATGGCAAGGTGAACAAAGGTATATGTGATATACATGTTATTTATGTGTACCTTACTAATGCTCGCAGTAGCACCTGGGTATTTGATACTGGTTCTGTTGCTAATATTTGCAACTCGAAACAGGGACTATGGATTAAGCGAAGATTGGCTAAGGACGAGGTGACGATGCGCGTGGGAAACGGTTCCAAAGTCGATGTGATCGCAGTCGGCACGCTACCTCTACATCTACCTTCGGGATTAATATTAGACCTAAATAATTGTTATTTGGTGCCAGCGTTAAGCATGAACATTATATCTGGATCTTGTTTGATGCGAGACGGTTATTCATTTAAATCTGAGAATAATGGTTGTTCTATTTATATGAGTAATATCTTTTATGGTCATGCACCCTTAAAGAGTGGTCTATTTTTATTGAATCTCGATAGTAGTGACACATATATTCATAGTGTTGAAGCCAAAAGATGCAGAGTTGATAATGATAGTGCAACTTATTTGTGGCACTGCCGTTTAGGTCATATCGGTGTAAAGCGCATGAAGAAACTCCATACTGATGGACTTTTGGAACCACTTGATTATGAATCACTTGGTACTTGCAAACCGTGCCTCATGAGCAAGATGACTAAAACATCGTTCTCCGGTACTATGGAGAGAGCAACAAATTTGTTGGAAATCATACATAAAGATGTATGTGGCCCGATGAATATTGAGGCTCGTGGCGGATATCGTTATTTTCTCACCTTCACAGATGACTTAAGCAGATATGGGTATATCTAGTTAATGAAACATAAGTCTGAAACATTTGAAAAGTTCAAAGAATTTCAGAGTGAAGTTGAAAATCATCGTAACAAGAAAATAAAGTTTCTACGATCTGATCGTGGAGGAGAATATTTGAGTTACGAGTTTGGTGTACATTTGAAACAATGCGGAATAGTTTCGCCACTCACGCCACCCGGAACACCACAGCGTAATGGTGTGTCCGAACGTTGTAATCGTACTTTACTAGATATGGTGCGATCTATGATATCTCTTACTGATTTACCGCTATCGTTTTGGGGATACACTCTAGAGACAGCCGCATTCACGTTAAATAGGGCACCATCAAAATCCGTTGAGACGACGCCTTATGAACTGTGGTTTGGCAAGAAACCAAAGTTGTCGTTTCTGAAAGTTTGGGGCTGCAATGCTTATGTGAAAAATCTTCAACCTGATAAGCTCGAACCCAAATTGGAGAAATGTGTCTTCATAGGATATCCAAAGGAGACTATTGGGTACACCTTCTATCACAGATCTGAAGGCAAGACTTTTGTTGCTAAGTTCGGAAACTTTCTGGAGAAGGAGTTTCTCTCGAAAGAAGTGAGTGGGAGGAAAGTAGAACTTGACGAGGTAACTGTACCTACTCCCTTATTGGAAAGTAGTGCATCACAGAAAACTGTTTCAGTGACACCTACACCAGTTAGTGAGGAAGCTAATGATGATGATCATGAAACTTCAGAACAAGATACTACTGAACCTCGTAGATCAACCGGAGTGAGATCCGCGCCAGAGTGGTACGGTAATCCTGTTCTGGAAGTCATGCTACTAGATCATGATGAACCTACGAACTATGAAGAAGCGATGGTGAGCCCAGATTCCGCAAAATGGCTTGAAGCCATGAAATCTGAGATGGGATCCATGTATGAAAACAAAGTATGGACTTTGGTTGACTTGCCCGATGATCGGCAAGCAATTGAGAATAAATGGATCTTAAAGAAGAAGACTGACGCTGACGGTAATATTACTGTCTCAAAGCTCGACTTGTCGCAAAAGGTTTTCGGCAAGTTCAAGGGATTGACTACGATGAGACCTTCTAACCCGTAGCGATGCTTAAGTCTATCCGAATCATGTTAGCAATTGCCGCATTTTATGATTATGAAATTTGGCAGATGGATGTCAAAACTGCATTCCTGAATGGATTTCTGGAAGAAGAGTTGTATATGATGCAACCAGAAAGTTTTGTCGATCCAAAGGGAGCTAACAAAGTGTGCAAGCTCTAGCGATCCATTTATGGACTGGTGCAAGCCTCTCGGAGTTGGAATAAATGCTTTGATAGTGTGATTAAAGCATTTGGTTTTATACAGACTTTTGAAGAAGCCTGTATTTACAAGAAAGTGAGTGGGAGCTCTGTAGCATTTCTGATATTATATGTGGATGACATATTACTAATTGGAAATGATATAGAATTTCTGGATAGCATAAAGGGATACTTGAATAAGTGTTTTTCAATGAAAGACCTCGGTGAAGCTGCTTACATATTAGGCATTAAGATCTATAGAGATAGATCAAGACACTTAATTGGACTTTCACAAAGCACATACCTTGACAAAGTTTTGAAGAAGTTCAAAATGGATCAAGCAAAGAAAGGGTTTTTGCCTGTGTTACAAGGTGTGAAGTTGAGTAAGACTCAATGCCCAACCACTGCAGAAGATAGAGAGAAAATGAAAGATGTTCCCTATGCTTCAGCCATAGGCTCTATCATGTATGCAATGCTATGTACCAGACCTGATGTGTGCCTTACTATAAGTCTAGCAGGGAGGTACCAAAGTGATCCAGGAGTGGATCACTGGACAGCAGTCAAGAACATCCTGAAATACCTGAAAAGGACTAAGGATATGTTTCTCATATATGGAGGTGACAAAGAGCTCATCGTAAAAGGTTACGTTGATGCAAGCTTTGACACTCATCCGGACGATTCTAAATCGCAAACCAGATACGTGTTTACATTAAACGGTGGAGCTGTCAGTTGGTGCAGTTCTAAACAAAGCGTTGTAGTAGGATCTACATGTGAAGCGGAGTACATAGCTGCTTCGGAAGCAGCAAATGAAGGAGTCTGGATGAAGGAGTTCATATCTAATCTAGGTGTCATACCTAGTGCATCGGGTCCAATGAAAATCTTTTGTGACAATACTGGTGCAATTGCCTTGGCAAAGGAATCCAGATTTCACAAGAGAACCAAGCACATCAAGAGACGCTTCAATTCCATCCGGGATCTAGTCCAGGTGGGAGACATAGAGATTTGCAAGATACATACGGATCTGAATGTTGCAGACCCGTTGACTAAGCCTCTTCCATGAGCAAAACATGATCAGCACCAAGGCTCCATGGGTGTTACAATCATTACTATGTAATCTAGATTATTGACTCTAGTGCAAGTGGGAGACTGAAGGAAATATGCCCTAGAGGCAATAATAAAGTTATTATTTATTTCCTTCTATCATGATAAATGTTTATTATTCATGCTAGAATTGTATTAACCGGAAACATAATACATGTGTGAATACATAGACAAACAAAGTGTCACTAGTATGCCTCTACTTGACTAGCTCGTTAATCAAAGATGGTTATGTTTCCTAACCATAAACAAGGAGTTGTTATTTGATTAACGGGATCACATCATTAGGTGAATGATCTGTTTGACATGACCCATTCCATTAGCTTAGCACCCGATCATTTAGTATGTTGCTATTGCTTTCTTCATGATTTATACATGTTCCTATGACTATGAGATTATGCAACTCCCGTTTGCCGGAGGAACACTTTGTGTGCTACCAAACGTCACAACGTAAATGGGTGATTATAAAGGTGCTCTACAGGTGTCTCCAAAGGTACATGTTGGGTTGGCGTATTTCGAGATTAGGATTTGTCACTCCGATTGTCGGAGAGGTATCTCTGGGCCCTCTCGGTAATGCACATCACATAAGCCTTGCAAGCATTCCAACTAATGAGTTAGTTGCGAGATGAAGTATTACGAAACGAGTAAAGAGACTTGCCGGTAACGAGATTGAACTAGGTATTGAGATACCGACGATCGAATCTCGGGCAAGTAACATACCGATGACAAAGGGAACAACATATGTTGTTATGCGGTCTGACCGATAAAGATCTTTGTAGAATATGTAGGAGCCAATATGAGCATCCAGGTTCCGCTATTGGTTATTTACCGGAGACATGTCTCGGTCATGTCTACATTGTTCTCGAACCCGTAGGGTCCGCACGCTTAAGGTTTCGATGACAGTTATATTATGAGTTTATGAGTTTTGATGTACCGAAGTTAGTTCGGAGTCCCGGATGTGATCACGGACATGACGAGGAGTCTCGAAATGGTCGAGACATAAAGATTGATATATTGGACGGCTATATTCGGACACCGGAAGTGTTCCGGGTGATTTCGGAGAAAACCGGAGAGCCGGAGGGTTACCGGAACCCTACCGGGAGAAGTAATGGGCCATATGGGCCTTAGTGGAGAGAGAGGGGGGCTGCCAGAGGTGGGCCGCATGCCTCCTCCCCACTGGTCCGAATTGGACTAGGAGAGGAGGGGCGGCGCCCCCCTTTCCCTCTCCCTCCCCACTTCTTTCCCCCTCCTAGTAGGAGTCCTACTCCTACTAGGAGGAGTACTCCTCCTGGCGCGCCTATAGGGGCCGGCCGGCCTCCTCCCCTTGCTCCTTTATATACGGGGGCAGGGGGCACCCCTAGACACAAGTTGATCTTCATGATCGTTCCTTAGCCGTGTGCGGTGCCCCCCTCCACCATATACCACCTCGGTCATATTGTAGCGGTGCTTAGGCGAAGACCTGCGACGGTAGAACATCAAGATTGTCACCACGCCGTCGTGCTGACAGAACTCCTCCCCGACGCTTTGTTGGATCGGAGCCTGGGGATCGTCATCGAGCTGAACGTGTGCTAGAACTCGGAGGTGTCGTGGTTTCAGTGCTTGATCGGTCGGGCCGTGGAGACGTACGACTACATCAACCAAACGCTTCAGTTATTGATCTACAAGGGTACGTAGATCACACTCTCCCCTCTCGTTGCTATGCATCACCATGATCTTGCGTGTGCGTAGGAATTTTTGAAATTACTACGTTCCCCAACAGATGCAACCGGAAGGTTTTGTCAATTCTAAAGGTACTAACAAAATATGCAAGCTCCACTGATCCATCTATGGACTGGTGCAAGCATCTCGGAGTTGGAATATACGCTTTGATAAGTTGATCAAAGCATATAGTTTTATACAGACTTGCGGTGAAGCCTGTATTTACAAGAAAGTGAGTGGGAGCACTACAACATTTCTGATAAGTATATGTGAAAGACATATTGTTGATCGGAGATAATGTAGAATTATTCTGCAAAGCATAGAGGAATATTTGAAAGGAGTTTTTCAAAGAAAGGCCTCGGTGAAGCTGCTTACATATTGAGCATCAAGATCTATAGAGATAGATCATGATGCTTGATAAATTTTTTCAATGAGTACATACCTTGATAAGATTTTGAAGTACTTCAAAATGGAACAGTCAAAGAAGAAGTTCTTTCCTGTGTTACAAGGTGTGAAGTTGAGTAAGACTCAAAACCCGACCACGACAGAAGATAGAGAGAGAATGAAAGTCATTCCCTATGCCTTAGCCATAGGTTCTATAAAGTATGCCATGCTGTGTACCAGACCTATTGTATACCCTGCCCTGAGTTTGGCAAGGGAGTACAATAGTGATCTAGGAGTAGATCACTGGACATTGGTCAAAATTATCCTTAGTGGAATAAGGATATGTTTCTCGATTATGGAGGTGACAAAAGGTTCGTCGTAAAGGGTTACGTCGATGCAAGTTTTGACACTGATCCAGATGACTCTAAGTCTCAATCTGGATACATATTGAAAGTGGGAGCAATTAGCTAGAATAGCTCCATGCAAAGCATTGTTGACATAGAAATTTGCAAAATACTTACGTATCTGAATGTGGCAGACCCGTTGACTAAACTTCTCTCACAAGCAAAACATGATCACACCTCAGTACTCTTTGGGTGTTAATCACATAGCGATGTGAACTAGATTATTGACTATAGTAAACCCTTTGGGTGTTGGTCACATGTCGATGTGAACTATGGGTGTTAATCACATGGTGATGTGAACTACTGATGTTAAATCACATGGCGATGTGAACTAGATTATTGACTCTAGTGCAAGTGGGAGACTGAAGGAAATATGCCCTAGAGGCAATAATAAAGCTATTATTTATTTCCTTATATCATGATAAATGTTTATTATTCATGCTAGAATTGTATTAACCGGAAACATAATACATGTGTGAATACATAGACAAACAGAGTGTCACTAGTATGCCTCTACTTGACTAGCTCGTTGATCAAAGATGGTTGTGTTTCCTAACCATAGACATGAGTTGTCATTTGATTAACGGGATCACATCATTAGGAGAATGATGTGATTGACTTGACCCATTCCGTTAGCATAGCACTTGATCGTTTAGTTTGTTGCTATTGCTTTCTTCATGACTTATACATGTTCCTATGACTATGAGATTATGCAACTCCCGTTTACCGGAGGAACATTTTGTGTACCACCAAACGTCACAACATAACTGGGTGATTATAAAGGTGCTCTACAGGTGTCTCCGAAGGTGCTTGTTGGGTTGGCGTATTTCGAGATTAGGATTTGTCACTCCGATTGTCGAAGAGGTATCTATGGGCCCTCTCGGTAATGCACATCACTTAAGCCTTGCAAGCATTGCAACTAATGAGTTAGTTGCAAGATGATGTATTACGGAATGAGTAAAGAGACTTGTCGGTAACGAGATTGAACTAGGTATTGAGATACCGACGATCGAATCTTGGGCAAGTAACATACCGATGACAAAGGGAACAACGTATGTTGTTATGCGGTCTGACCGATAAAGATCTTCATAGAATATGTGGGAGCCAATATGAGCATCCAGGTTCCGCTATTGGTTATTGACCGGAGACGTGTCTCGGTCATGTCTACATTGTTCTTGAACCCGTAGGGTCCGCACGCTTAAGGTTTCGATGACAGTTATATTATGAGTTTATGAGTTTTGATGTACCGAAGGAGTTCTGAGTCCCGGATGAGATCGGGGACATGACGAGGAGTCTCGAAATGGTCGAGAGGTAAAGATCGATATATTGGACGACTATATTCGGACATCGGAAAGGTTCCGAGTGATTCGGGTATTTTTTGGAGTACCGAAGAGTTACGGGAATACGCATTGGGCCTTATTGGGCCATACGGGAAAGAAGGAAAAGGGCCTCAAGTGTGGCCGCACCCCTCCCCTTAGTCTGGTCCGAATTGGACTAGGGAAGGGGGGAGCCCCCTTCCTTCCTTCTCCTTTTCCCTTCCTCTTTTCCTATTCCATATGGGAGGTGGAATCCTACTAGGACTGGACTAGGGAGTCCTAGTAGGACTCCACACTTGGCGCGCCCCCTCCTAGGGCCGGCCTCCTCCTCCCTTGCTCCTTTATATACGGGTGCAGGGGGCACCCCAAAGACACGGCAATTGATCCTTGAGATCTATTAGCCGTGTGCGGTGCCCTCCTCCACCATAATCCTTGATAATATTGTAGCGATGCTTAGACGAAGCCCTGCGACGGTAGAACATCAAGATCGTCACCACGCCGTCGTGCTGACGGAACTCTTCCCCGACATTCTGCTGGATCAGAGTCCGGGGATCGTCATCGAGCTGAACGTGTGCTAGAACTCGGAGGTGCCGTAGTTTGGGTGCTTGATCGGCCGGGCCGTGAAGACGTACGACTACATCAACCGCGTTGTGCTAACGCTTCCGCTTCCGGTCTACGAGGGTACGTAGACAACACTCTCCCCTCTCGTTGCTATGAATCACCATAATCTTGCGTGTGCGTAGGAAAATTTTGAAATTACTTCGTTCCCCAACAGTCTCGGCCATGTCTGCATGACTCCCGAACCCGCAGGGTCTACACACTTAAGGTTCGATGATGCTAGGGTTATAGGGAAAGTATGTACGCGGTTACTGAATGTTGTTCGGAGTCCCGGATGAGATCCCGGATGTCACGACGAGTTCCGGAATGGTCCGGAGGTAAAGATTAATATATAGGAAGTATGGTTTTGGCCACCGAAAGTGTTCCGGGCATCACCGGTAGTGTACCGGGACCACCGAAGGGGTCCGGGGGTCCACCGGGAGGGGCCACCAGCCCCGGAGGCCTACATGGTCCAATAGTGGGAAGGGACCAGCCCCTAGGTGGGCTGGGGTGCCTGCCACCAAGGCCCAAGGCGCCTCCTAGAGGGGAGGGGGCAAACCCTAGGGCAGATGGGCCTTAAGGCCCACCCTAGGTGCGCCTCCTCTCTCTCCCCCCTTGGCCGCAACCCTAGATGGGTTTTGGGGTTGCCGCCACCCCTAGGGAGGGAACCCTAGATGGGGGCGCAGCCCCTCCCCTTCCCCTATATATACTTGAGGTATTGGGGGCTGCAACATACACGAGATCATCTCCCTCTTGGCACAGCCCTACCTCTCTCCCTCCTCGTCTCTCGTAGTGCTTGGCGAAGCCCTGCTGGAGTTCCGCGCTCCTCCACCACCACCACGTCGTCGTGCTGCTGCTGGACGGAGTCTTCCCCAACCTCTCCTTCTCCCCTTGCTGGATCAAGGCGTAGGAGACGTCACCGGGCTGCACGTGTGTTGAACATGGAGGCGCCGTGGTTCGGCGCTTAGATCGGAATCAACCACGATCTGAATCGCTATGAGTACGACTCCTTCATCCACGTTCTTGCAACTCTTCCGCTTAGCGATCTACAAGGGTATGTAGATGCACTCTCCTTCCCCTCGTTGCTAGATTACTCCATAGATTGATCTTGGTGATGCGTAGAAAATTTTAAATTTCTGCTACGATCCCCAACACCTCTACCATCAAACTTACACCATCCAAGAGGCCGTGTCCAAGTATTTCGGCACTTGAAGCATCTCATTGCACGGTGGCCTAGCGGTGCACAAATCAGCAAGCAAGTAAGTTGACCACTAGCTGGATGTTCTTAGTTTTATTGCTCACTAGCCGGATATGCATTGTTGACAATGTTTCACTCTGTAGCCTACTCGTGCTTCTTTGGTGTACACGAAGTTGGAGAAGAAAAGCTTCACCGTCATGCATTGTTGGTTAAAGTTGAATTGACAAGCGAAGTGGAACCTTTTCATAGCAAAGACCGCTGCCCAAGCTACATAGGAAGAAGCTGGTGACCCTATCGATCCAATTCAAGAACCGCCGAACTGATCAGGCATGCGATTCGAGACTTTTGTGATACCGCAAGCTGTGTGGATCAGACTATATTTGAATTTCAAATTGCCCTTTACTGGTGAACATATACATGATATCATTGGATGACGACTTCTCACATCCGTGTTCGCGGACTAACCCTCCCTATTCGTGGACGGATGCGGGGGGAAATTTGCGAGTCATCATTGGAGATACCCTTACACCGTTTATTGAACTACCAGACGTGTCACATTACTGAACAGAGGTAGTACCACCTCCATCCTGACTTATTGGACCCCTTTGTGTTTTGTGTCAAATTTTGATCAAATACATAACTAACAAAATGTCAATGCATGTTAATAAAAATTATATCGTTGAATTCATGTTTGAACATAGTTTTTAATGATATTGTTTTTATGACATGCATTAACGTTTTGTGAGTTAAATCTATAATGAAAATTCGACACAAAATATAAAAGGGACCAATAAAGCAGGAGTAGTACTAATTAGTTGGTTTTCATGAACAAAGAGCAAACATCAGTAACTTTCAGGCCTTCGCTCTGTTTGATTTCATCGGTCTGCTTCGTATGTGGCTAAGCAAGTTAGAGACGGCAAATTACCTGCTGATCGGCACGATTTACGCGGTCATAAGGTCGAGACGCATTGAGTTGTACCCACCGTCGACGGTCGATGGATGACTAGCCTGCAAACTGAGGCCAGAGTTGAACACGTTTGGGAACACTGTTGTCGACGCTACAGATTTTCTGAACCCCCAGGTGACTTCTTCCGTACAGCCTTTTCTTCGCGGTAAGCGACTAAAGGCATGTATAATGGTGGCATTTGGATATAAATGTCTTATGACAAAAAGTAATTTGAGGCTTATGTGTCGATTTTTTCTCCCCAATGCAAGCTATTATTAGTGGGCCTTATCAAAAAATAAAAAGTGACTCTCACTACACATGTATCCCTTCTCTTTACTTCAACTTTTTCCAACTTTATGCACCGAACCACACTTTTCTCTCTAAGCACCCGCCTCCTGAAGAGGATCCTGCTTCCCCATTCGAACCTACTTTTTCTGTCATCCGATCCTACATGGCATGTGAGGCATCACTCTGGGGCTATGCATTGGGCATGCCCTAAGCGTGCGCCGTACCTTTGTCATCGATTTTCTTCGTTCCTTTCTTTCTTCTCCTGTGGTGGTATCGTCAAGTCAATCGATCATTACAGCGACGAATTTCCGCCATTTCACCGACATGTAGGTATATGCTGTGGCTTTTTTGGAAATTCATCGGTGCTCCCGGGAGCACGCGCTCCTACGTGCGATAATGTTTTTTGAAATGTCAAAATTCCAACAAAAAATTTATGTGTTCTTTGTCACATCCAAATGCTACATACAAATTTATAGGCAAAAATGGTTAAATATTTTGACTTGTGCAAAAAAACAAAAAACACCAAATGTTAGCTCTAAATGTCACCCTAAATTGTTTTTTTGCACCAGCGAAACACCGCTGCTCCGTTTCGCATGAAATTTTTCGAAGATGCTTGCGACACTAACACGAACATCTATAAAATATTTCAGATTTTTAAAAAAATATTTACTATATTTTACGTTTACTATTGATGCGAGAGCGCGCGAAAGCCAAAACGCCATTCTCGTGACTTTTGTACGTCCTCGCTTGAAAACGGAACATCCAGCGTGATTGTGAGATCATCGACGGGCCCGGCCGGGCAGCGCGAAAATTAATTACTCCCCCGAAACGCCATTGTCACTGCCGCCACGAAGCAAACAGGAAAACGATCTACGATCCATCCGTCAAGCTTAGTAAAGGGCCTTTTAGATCAGTAATAAGCACTGATGACACCGCGTTAATTTCTCCTCCCTGCTTCTGGAACGACAGTGCAGCTCCACCCGTCGCCGGCCGGCCGGCCGCTGTCAGTTAGTCAGGCTGACAGACAAACAGCTGCGACCCGATTTTTTATTCCCTCCATTTCACAATGTAGTGCTTACTCTATCCCCATGCTTCAACTTTAACCGTAAATTTAACTATCAAGACCGATTGCGGCGGGAGCAAAAGTTATATCAGTGAATTCGTATTCGAAAGAAGTTTTTAATTATGTAATTTTTTTCTCCCGCCGTAATCGGTCTTGTTCGTTAAATTTATGGTCAAAATTCGACCTCAAAAAGTGCGGGCGGACTATATTTTGAAATGGAGGGAGTACCACATTTGCATCGCTTCGATTTGATTAGGTCCGAGCGATGCCTGGGGCGCGCCGAGTCCATCCATCGATCGAGCTCTGTATCTGGACGCGCACCTGCACAGCAGACGGGACGTTGTTTGGCCCCCATGCACTCGTATCAGAATGGAACGTGAAGGTAGGCAGGGTCTTTACGAAAACCTGACGTGATCTTTGAGATTAATCGGCCGGTGATTACCTGACGCTCAGTAAGCTGCAGCATGACCTGATGAGCAGTAATCTCTCTTTCTCAGCCGAAAAATCGTGCCGAGTTTTTCTGTAATCGAATCGCATTATTAGTGCACTGCCGTGACGCGATTCTTAATGGCACAGTATGCCGGTCCCCGGCCTCATTGATGGGCTACCGTTGGGCTTAATTGGCAGTGTCGCACTTAATCAACAGTGTGGACTGTGGAGCTCTCGGAGAGGAAAGACGGGCTTCCTTGTCGTGGAGGAAAATCACGTCCCCAACTAACCCCACACACCTTCTCTCTCTCTCTGACACAGTGCCCCGGCCTGTCTCTCCTCCCTCCCCTCCGCACGGCGCCGGCGCACTATTTTATCCCACCGCGCGCCACAAACCGCAGGTGTCTTGAGCTCCAATCCATTGCCTCGTCGCCTTGCTTCGAACCTACTTGATCGCTGCCTCACCTCACTCTCTCCCTCTCTCTCGCCGAGTGAGCTTGCGGTTCTTGCCACGCACGCCTCCCCCATATATACCCCACAATATATACCCAGCAGGAAACCATCGATCATACCGATCGCCATTACCTCAATCCATCGAGACGTTGCTTAGCTCGTCCGAGTAGCTAGCTACGAGGCCAGTTAGCCGGCCGCCGGAGAGGAACTGATGGGACGTCCGTCGTCCGGCGGCGTGGGGCAGCCCAAGCTCCGCAAGGGGCTGTGGTCGCCGGAGGAAGACGAGAAGCTCTACAACCATATCATCCGGCACGGCGTTGGCTGCTGGAGCTCCGTCCCCAGGCTCGCCGGGCTGAACCGCTGCGGCAAGAGCTGCCGCCTCCGCTGGATCAACTACCTGCGGCCCGACCTCAAGCGCGGCTGCTTCTCGCAGCAGGAGGAGGACAACATCGTCGCGCTCCACCAGATCCTCGGCAACAGGTCCGTGCAATTGCGAATTTACGGTCCAATTCGTTCAGTTACAATTGCAAATTTTCAGTACAGTGTTGCAATGCGCGGAGATCGTTCGAGCAGAGTGAGTGAACTGAAGTATTAGGGACGACATGTATACTGATGCGTGCGCGCGCACAGGTGGTCACAGATCGCGTCGCACCTGCCGGGCCGGACGGACAACGAGATCAAGAATTTCTGGAACAGCTGCATCAAGAAGAAGCTCCGGCAGCAGGGCATCGACCCGGCCACGCACAAGCCCATGGGCGCCGCCGACACGGCCACAGCGGCATTGCCGGACGCGGAAGACGAAGACCGCAAGCCCCTTGCCGCGGCGGCCGACAGCAGCCTCGCTCCGAAGCAGCCGGCGGTGTTCGACCCGTTCCCGGTGTCCGACTACGGCGCTGAATTCGCCGACGGCCTCGGCACGGCAAACGCTGCCGCATTGTACGGCCAGTTCGGATGCGGCAAGGAGGGCGCGGACGAGGACGCCGGGTTCGGCGCGGCGGACTACAGCTGCGTGCTGGACGTGTCGGAGAACCTGGGCTACGGGGAGAGCTCGAGCAACAGCAGCAACTGGAACTACGGCGGCGAGGTGGGCAGCGTGCTCGACGGCGAGGTGCCGCACTGGGGGAAGGCGGAGATGGAGCAGCAGCACACACCGCTGGAGCACAAGTCCTCTCTGCCCTGCCAAGAACAGAGCCTCCTCGCAAGTTTCGATTTCAACTTGGAGCTGGAACCATACTTCTGAACTTTTCTTTCTTTTTCCCTCCATTTTTTACCTTCTTGAATTATCTCGATTCCCACCCACACACTCTACTATATTTGCACGTCAGTACAGGACAGCAAAGAACCACCAGAAGGCCAATTAGGGATTGTACGTACGTAGTACCTATACATACGTTGATTTTCACAGAGACGACACACAATACAGCCATAGAGCTCGTACAGAGAACATTGTTGTGTAGTAGTAGTAATCAAACACCTGTAAAAAATAAACATTTGTCGAAATATAATGCCGGGCTCACTGATGTGTCCGGGTGTAGTACTTTTTTCTCAACAATAATTTAGCGATGGGGGCTTGCGTGAATTACACATGCAGGTTACTGTCTCCCAGTCACGCTTTAGCCTTTTCCAGATTTGTGCCTCACGAAAGCGGGGAGGAAAATCGCGAAAGCAGCCGTACGGCGGTTGACGAACCATTAGTGCTCCAGCGAGGCCACATTAACCTTGCTATACGTCCATGCTGGCCGCAATCAATCAGTAGTAGAAAATTAGCGCCAGGAAGAAAAGCCAGCACCACTTCAACGTGGAGATCCTCCCGGCAAGGTCTCGTTCGGCCGGGCCACGGCGTACGTCCATGGCCCTGCAGATCGGTCGTGGGGGCAGCGGCCGGGCCGGAGGGCGGAGAGGGACAAATGACTCCACTGCTCTAGCACTGTTGTTGAGCAGCGCGGCGAACTGCTGGGTGAGATAGGAGAGGTCGTCGCCTAGCGCGCGCTAACATGGCATGATTGGGCCACGTCGGGCGTGTCGGGGCCGAGGGGCGTGGCGACGGCACGACACGACGGCCCCGCCCGCGCGTGATGGCATCATCGGTGTCGAGCTGACCGATCAGGGCGCGGGGCCGCCCGCCGCTGTGCGTGCGCGACACCGCGGTGGCGGGCGACGTAGGGGACGCCCAGACCACCCAGCGTTTTCGGGAGTGGCTGATGCTGCCGTGCATGTGCGCAATTAAGCACCTCATTGGGACGATAATAGGCCACATGAACCCATGGATAATTGTCCTGTGGAGGGATCGCCAGCTAACCAACATGCAATGCTAGCTCGGCGCCATTGGATGGATTGGATGGCGTGGCTCTGCTAGCTCGGCGCCAGAGGCACGAAAGCTACGTGCATGCAATGCAAAGGCGTTCCACTGGCTATTTCTCACCCGGAGAGCGAGATAGCGAGATGTACGTGCACCATCCACACGCGAAATTTCCTAACCACAGCGAAAGGTGGAGTCAGTCAAGTGGCAAAACGGCTAACATGATTTTTTTTTTGAAACGGCCTACAGGCTACAACATTAGAGCACCTTTTCTAACTTTAATAACTTGTCAAACAACCTCCCAAAACTTACCTCATCTTCCTTAAAAAATAAAACTTAACTTCTCAAATATTGGAGGAGCCAACCTTATACGTTGGTTCAAGACACACTCTAAAATCAGTGTGAAAAAACATTTCACACTGACTTTTAAAACTATGTCTGACTCCTTTATTAATGAGATGAGGCGAAGCTTTTGCCTCCGTTTCAAAAAAAGAACTTTTCACACTCACTTGTTATGCATGAATGGGCCATATGGATGTCTCGGATTTCCTAGGAATTATTTGAAATACTAAAATGGCTGAAAGTCTAATATTTCAATAGTTTGTAGGTCACCGATGACCTTGGATGTGTCTCATGGCAATCCGCTACGGTGGACCTCAAGCAGCCACGCTCTGCACCGTTGCGGTGGTCACCGACGTGCGTGAAGACGCTGCTGGCCGACAGGTGCATCGGTGACCGGGTGCGAAGCCAGCGCCATTGTGTGCTTACTGTGTTGTGGGAGGAAGAGAGGGAAGAGGGGAGGAAAGGGAGGAGGTGGCGAGGAAGCGGTCTTAGGCAGGGTCTAGCGGGGCTTGGAGGCAGGGCCATATGTCCACATGTGCAACAGGAGCAACTGAACAGGGGCCCCAGCATCGGAGGGCCCCCAATTTTTTTGTTAATCATGGTATTAACTGAAGCATTAATACTAGAGTAAATAACTGTTGGAATTATTCTACGGCAAGTAATCCTATGTATCTATCTCCAATCACGATCCATCAATCTAGTATGTGACGTCGTCGGGTTTTTTGAACTTGTGCTTCCAATCTCTACTCCTAATGGAGCAGTTGGTAGTCTCGCTTCCAGGTTTTTTTCGTCCCACCACTTTCGTTCGGTTTTTTTCGTAGGTTAACCGTCGTAGATTTTTTTCGATGCTGATTTCTTATTCACCGGTTTATTTACCCCTCAACTCTTTCCTTGCAAATCAGCACTTTCCAAACGTGCACGCAATCACGGATCTAAATTTACTAACTTATCCAAATCAACCGATACCTTCCATTATTGCAAATTTCTTTAGGAAACAAATAATAGATTTTAAGGAAACAAATAAAAGATTTTAAAGACGCATCATACTTTACTAACAATCACTAAAAATCAAATCTAAATTAATTAACCTTACCTTAAATCACTCAATCACTTTAATTAGAAAACATTTTCTTTCCTAACTGCACCCCGCTTAGTGTGCACATAACAATCCGAAGTAATTAGAGCCACAAGATTGAATCCATTTTTTTAGAGCGACATGATTGAATTCATTTATTAACAATAATCCTCACCAAAAGTGCGTTTAGCAATTTTAGAGGGCGGACCAAAACTCTGCCATCCGCTCGCCCGCGTTTGTTTAGGTACAGGAAAAATGGCATAATATATGGAAACAACACGACCGGGGCGGCGGCGCAATATTCGGGGATAGGGGATCGGAGGAGAAGGATTGGCCTGGCAGCATGATCGGGGTGCTTCCCCGCGGCCGCGGCCGTCCTCGCGATGCCACCTACCCGAAATCAACGCTGCTCCCTGCCGTCAGCCGAGGCGACGCCGCCTGCCCTCCTACCCACGGTCCGCTGCCGCGTGCGGCTATGGCGGGAGGAGTAGCGACGGGGCCGAGGTCCTTCATGCGTTCCCGGATGGAGGCCATGATTTCGTCGAGGTCGTTGCTGCCTCCTACACTAAGGGTGTGTCGCCGAGGTCGAGGCGAGCATGAGGAGTTGTGGCCACCCCCATGGTCACCCCATCGCAGGGGATGGAGCACGCCGTCGGCCTACAGCTTGTGGAGATCACTGTTGCTCTTCAGATCGCGTGGTGACCGGATCTTGCCGATGTGTCCCTCCCCGGCGACCTCCTCTTCGCCCGGTTGGACGGCATGGATCTCGCCACTGCTACCCTCAACTTCTTTGCCTCGAGCTCGACGGTCAGCCACCATGGATCCCCCAGCTGGAGGGTCACGTGAACCAGATGTCCTCCCATGCTGCAGCGGCGAGAAGGTGACATGGCTCTCCGTACACGAAGAGTGGAGTTCAGTCAAGTACTTATATACTTGGCCTCTACTGCTGATCCATGTACATGGAGAAGAACAGAAAACCGCTCATTCATGCTTTGTTCCACTCCTTTGCGCTACATTACTGGAGGTGACATTTTCCTATCTCTATATGTTGTAACAAGCCTGCTGCCTGCATAGTTAATGGATTTTTTATTTAAATTTATCGCTGCTTAGTGCTTTGTTGCAATTGTTCACCCAAGATTCCTATATATAATCTGAGCGTATGTAGGCATACTTAGCTTTGCTATTCCATTTTTTCTGGCGCATAGAAATAAGAGTATTGTCCAGGTTAGGTATTCAATTGAGTATTGTATTTCGATTGCTATCAGAATGTCTTTTCTATGCATGTGATTTCTCACATCTGGTTATAATATTTGTGAAGACGTGCATTTCACGTACACTTGGAAGTGGGCCCGTGGCCCGCGCTGGACAGCGCCGACGCCGACCCGAGCCACCTCGTCCGCGTATTCTTGGAGATGTGGCTGGTCGATTTACATGAAATTAATTCCCTCAGTTCTGGTGGCAAATATAATACACATAATCCATATTGTTATGCACTAGCGTGTATGTGTGAAATAGATGGATTATGGTCCCGTACCCAATAAGATGGATGTGTGTGTGTGTTAGAGAGAGAGGGAGAGGGGGATAGAGAGTGAGGAAGAGGGAGGGAGAGTGTGTGTCTGTGTGTGTGAGGATTTGATGGTAAAAAAGGTCGCCAACGTCGTAATATTGAACTCTTAAAGTTAATATGGCCCTGTTGCAACGCACGGGCGTTCTTCTAGTTGGTGTAATTTCTTATGAAAAATTGTACTGTTGACAGAAAAATGATTGTTTTTCTTTCACACATAGAGCCTAATTTTGATTTGCACAGGGCCTCTCATTTCCCTGGTACGACCCTGCTTGGAGGCTAGATGCTGACAAGAGAGGTAATTCCTATTTTTTATACCACATTGGCATTTGCATTTTGATGGAAATGATATGGAGCAGCTTACACTTGTTCAGTTCAGTCTCCATGATGCAAATTTGGAGATTCATTTTCAGTCGTTCATGTTGTGTAGTAGTGTTTGCAAAAACCATGTGTTGAAAATTGACCAAATCTTCCATGCCAAATTTAGAAATTAAAGGTCATGGCAACCTCAAATGTATAGTCTACGACAATGTTTGAAAGTTTTTTCACATGGTAAAATTGTAGATAATTATTTCCATGGCAATTTGTGTGAATTTTTAAATTTATTCCATAGCAATTTTGTTTGAATTGTTCCTATGGCAATATGTATGATTGTTTTGAATATTCCAACGGCAATTTTGTACGAACATTCAATATGTTCCCATGTCTAATTGTATGACTGTTTTGTAATCTTCCCATGGCAATATGTAGATAACTATCATGGCATGATAATTTTTAGCTCATGTATTTGTTAGTGCCAAACTTACAGCTATTTTTACATGGTGTAGTTTATCTTCAACTTTTTTTTATAAACATATCATGCATTTTCCTAGGTTTCATCTATTTATTTATAAGTTGCCATGTTTTTTTGTTGATATTTTGTTAAAGTTTTGCCGTATGTATCCCTCAATTTCATAAAAGTTTTGTCATGTTATCTACAAACATGGCATTTTTTGTATATGTTAGTATTGTTCCATGTCAAATTTAATATAAAATGTTCTAATTTATATATTGACATGACAATTTTGTAAAGTTGACATGGCAAAATTAAGAAACTTTTGTTTTTCTCAAACATGTCATATTTTAGAGAGAATTGTAATGGTTATGTGGCTATTTTAGAAAAATTATTTTTGTAATTGATGGCAAATTTGGGCAATGTTTGCCATTCACAAGACAGTGGACAAGGGCAAATACTAACATTAGATCATGGTAAATCCACTAGTCTTAGCATGGCAAATTTATTAAAACCAACATCGCAAGTTTTTGAAATAATTACCATGGAAACTTGATTATAATCACAATGCCAAATAAGTACATTATCTCATGGTCAATCCATTTGTCTTGGAATGGAAAATTCATTGTAATCAGCATGATTTTTCTTACTATTATGGTAATTTATCTATATATTATTTTTTGTTATGAAAAAATAAAATATAGAGCATTTGCCATTATGTTAATAAGAGCTCATCCATTTTATTTTACTTGCATGGCCTTTTATTGTTTCAAGCATGGCATTTTTCTTTGTTTGTTTACATTTCGATTTTACATCAATATCATCGTAAACTACATAGAAACTTGTTTTTGGTCATGGCAACTTAAATTTATAAAATTACGGAAAAATTTACATTTTGTTTTTTCTGTATGATTTTTAGTATACCGTGAAATACTTCTGTGCTTTTTAATTTCACATATATTTTTCCCACATTTCAATTTTACTTTTAGTTTGTAGTGGAGCATGTCATATTTTTTAAAGTCAGCATAGAAATTCTTTGAAAAATTACCATGGAAACTTCATTATAATCTCAATGGAAAATAAGTATACTATATCATGGTCAATCCATTTGTCTTTGCATGGAAAATTCATTGTAAGCAGCATTACTATTTGTTTACTATCATGACAATTTATTTCATTGCAATAGCTAGCAATTTTATCACTTTGATTGTGCCAATTTTTCTGTATTTCCTTTTTGTTATGACAAAAGAAAGTGTAGAGATGGCCATTTTGTTAATAATAGCATGGCAATTTCATTTTTACTTGCATCACAATTTTATTGTTCGATCATGGCATTTTTCTTTGCTATGTTCATATTTTTTTTTTGCACAATTATCATCAAAACTAATAACTTGTTCACATGTCAAACCTATTTTTTGTTGCCATGAGAACTTAAATATAAAATCATGGCAACTTAAAAAACATAATACTGTTTCTATATGTTTTAAGTGTACAATGGCAATGTCATGCGTTTTTTTATTTCACAAGCTATTTTAATTTTCTTTTTTCTATTTGTAGGTGACTTTGGCAATGGTTTTGTTGGTTTCTTTTTTCAGCTTTTACTATGTCATATTTCGCCACCTAGGTTTTTTTTGTGGGTGAGCTTTGCAATTTGTTGTAGGTGTTTTTTTAGTAGTTTACCATGGCATTTTCTTGTTGGTTGTTTGAGGTTTATTATGGCAATTTTTTTTAATTTTTTCATCGTTTTTCTTTGAATATTATGGCAAATTTATTTTTTAGTAGTTTATCATTTATGGAAAACATTGTTTTGGTAAATCTACTATGTTATGACTAAAAATAATTTCAAAATTCGCCATGCTGTACAGAAATGATTTTCCTTGGCAAAAAAATATCAGACCCTGGCAATTTTTTTCTTATCCATCAAAAATTGTTTTCTAGGTAGAAATTGTTGTTTATTTTTTCAAAGTTTTTTGCTAATTGAGCCTAGCACGTTTCCCCACGCGATCCCTATTTTTCTCGGCCAGCCCTTGCATCGCGCGTTTTTTGGTTGGATGGTACCCGCTGCAGAGAGCAAAAATTGTTTGCTCGATCGTTCATGCTGGGACGAACCAATCGTTGCTTGGACTCCTGGCCGAAGCTGGCGATCTCCACCTATCAACGTCCTAATTTATTCATTGCCAATTTATATTTCCAAATATTACCAAATACTCACTCCGTGACTTAATATAAATTGGTTAGTCTTGCAATTTCAACCTCATATATTTGTACAAATTCCTATAGTACAGTGGGAAAAATGGATGGTGCCGCAACGTGCACCATCCTTGTTTTGTAGTATCTTAGTATAATATAATAAACTTGGAATTGGTGCTAGAAATTACCTGAAGTGGCACTAACTTGTCTCTTAAAAAAAGAGGGAGAAAAGCAGGGAAATGTTTTTTAAGTAAAAAAGAAAGAAAGAGAAGATCAGAAGTATTGTTCCAAATTGAACTCGAAATTTGCGAGGAGGCTCTGTTCTTGGCAGGGCAGCGCGAACTTGTGCTCCGGCGGCTCGTCGTGCTGCCGCTCCATCTCCGCCTTTGCCCAGTGCAGCACCTCGCCGTCGAGCACGCTGCCCACCTCGCGGCCGTAGTTCCAGTTGCTGCTGTTGCTCGAGCTCTCCCCGTAGCCCAGGTTCTCCGACACGTCCAGCACGCAGCTGTAGTCCGCCGCGCCGAACCCTGTGTCGCCGTGCGCGCCGTCTTTGCAGTCGCCGAACTGGACGTACAGTGCGGTCGCGTTCGCGGCCCCGAGGTCGCCGGCGAACCCGCCGCCGTAGTCGGCGCACACCGGGAACGGGTCAAACTCCGGCGATTGCTTCGGAGCGAGGCTGCCGTCGGCCGCCGCGGCAAGGGGCTTACGGTCAACCGCTTCCGCGTCAGGCAATGCTGCGGTGGCCGCCGTGATCATGCCGGCGGCCATGGGCTTGTGCGTGGCGGGGTCGATGCCTTGCTTGCGGAGCTTCTTCTTGATGCAGCTGTTCCAGAAGTTCTTGATCTCGTTGTCCGTCCGGCCCGGCAGGTGCGACGCGATCTGAGACCACCTGCACGCACACACACATCAGTAATTCGGTATGTTGCCCCAAATCTTTCTGCTAGCTCCAATCAACCTCCGCGATGCAAAATTAATAAGAACTGGATGCATTGCGCGCGCGGACAGACCTGTTGCCTAGGATCTGGTGGAGCGCCACGATGTGGTCCTCCTCCTCCTGCGAGAAGGTGCCGCGCTTGAGGTCGGGGCGGAGGTAGTTGAGCCAGCGGAGGCGGCAGCTCTTGCCGCAGCGGTGCAGCCCGGCGAGCCTGGGGACGGAGCTCCAGCAGCCGACGCCGTACCGGAGGATGTGGCTGTAGAGCTTCTCGTCTTCCTCGGGCGACCACAGCCCCTTGCGGAGCTTGGGCTGTTGCATCTGCACGCCCCCAGACGTCGGACGTCCCATTGACGCCGGCTAATCTTCCTGGCAGCTGTTGGCGTCGTAGCTACTCCGACGAGCTTGGACGGATGTAACGGCGAGATCGGTAAGATGGAGCGACGGTTGCTCCCTTCCGATCGATGGCTGCCTGGTGGGTATATATGGTCGGGTATATATGGGGGGAAGCGTGCGTGGGAAGAACCGCAAGCTCACTGGGCGAGAGGGAGAGAGGGGGGAGGAGCTTGGTGAGAGAGTGAGGTGAGGTGAGGCAGCGCTCAAGTAGGCTCGAAGCAAGGAGCGCAGCGGCAAAGGAATGCAGTGGATTGGAGCTTACGACACCTGCGGTTTGTGGCACGCCGTGGGACAAAAGTAGTGTGCCGCCTCGCCAAGAGTCCAAGACTAGACCGATACCACTGTGCTGAGACGGTGTTGGTTGGCGACATGGGCTTCCCCGCACGAGAAAAGAAGGTCCGCTTTCGGCACCCATAGTCTCCACGCGCTGCTAATCAAGAGCAGCTTAACACGGCACTGCTAATCAAACCGCAACCGTAAGCCATGAATGCGGCCGGGGACCTGCGGATCCCAGCTCGTACGGAGCAATTAGAAATCGCGTCATGGCACCAGATCACGGTGTCGCGTGATTTAGTGATTATTTTTTTGCTTAATCATCTGTTGCTCAGCTCACTAATTGGTCAAGTCAAGTCACAAATCACGTCAAGCGTATGAATCAGCGGCCCTGCCGACCTGGACTTTCAATCAGGGGGCCAAACGGCGTCCCGTCTGCACGCTGTGTGCGTCCAAATGCAGACAGACATGAGCTCGGCTCGGCCGTGCAGTGCAAACTAATCACTCAAACCGAAGGACAGCGGCCGGCCGGCCGGCTAACCGGCGAGGGGTCGAGCTTGCTGCACAGTCGTTCCAGAAGGGGGGAGAACGATCAGTGAACCTAGCCAGGCACTGGTCATTTTGTTCTTCCGATGCTGAGGTATCAATCGATGGATCGTTTTCGTGTTTGCTTCGTGGGGGCCGTGACAACGGTGTCTTGGGGTGCGCCTACCAATTTCAATTTAGAGTTGTCACTATTTGTACCCGATTGAAAAAAAAAGAACACACTGTAAGATAGAAGTATCTATCATAGAGTACTATTCACTTATCTTCTGTTTACTTTGTACATCAGTTAAACGATAATAAATTTGGATGGAAAATTATAGATGCAACTAACATATCATAACCAATGTCCATATTTTTCATGTTTTTCAAGATCTTAGAAATGGCTTATGCGATATAAGTTGCGTGTGCAACTTGCGGCGATGCCCAGCTCCAAAAATGATGCCCCGAAGGAGGAAGATGACGCAAAAGCGCCGCAATCATCTAATAGCATGGATCTATTGTATGAAGACATCATCACAAAACCACTGCCAACATCCGTGTGGGACAAAAAATATTCGGGTTTGTCATTGGGTACTATTTTTTCTTTGATACAATTGTGCAGCGAATACGATTTTGTTCTCTCAATAAAATATTGATGACAATATCTCTTTTAACTAGCATGGGGATATTGTGTTCCTATGTCGAAAACTAAATATATTTCAAAAACTGTTCTTATATAGTTCAGACAAGCGACAAGTTGGATAGTCACGCCACATACCTCCATGCTCCTTGAGATCAGGGTGAGGTCAGAGATTATGTTCTGGATTACAATGCGAGATTCTAGCAAAAAGAAAAAGATTACAATCCGAGTAGCAGGACAAATTAAGGTACACATTTCTTTTTCTGAAGAAAAAAAACACATTTCTCTATCACATGGCAAAGGTACACGTTCGTGCTAAGAAAAGGCTGCACGGCAGTCCTATTGGGGGTCAGAAGATCTGCACGCCGACAACAGTGTCCGTGTACCTGTTCGTTTTTCACCCTCTCAAAAAGAGCACGTTCCTTTTTCCCTTTTGCCGGGACTCGTAAACGTGTTCACTTTTGCATCTTGCATGGCTAGAGGTTCATCGACCGCCGGTAGTGGTGTACTACTACAGCTGAATTAGTTTTGACTTTATGACAAACAATCACCGCGTAAATCGTGTCGACCGGCAGATAGTTTTGCCGTCACATGCTAGCTAAAAGCGTCTACTGTTGAACATGGCAAATCCAGCCCCTTAATCACATGTGGACGCATCTGCAGACAATGATCGACCAGTCCTTAAATTTCATCGTCCATATCAACGTATCTCATATCCGAACACCTATGTCACGCTAAACCATGCAACGTTCGTACAAATGCACAATTCATTCACCAAAAAGGGCAAACCGGGGGCCGAAGGAGTGGGGGGGGGGGGGACTTTGCTGGAGTTCTGACCATTGGCACACAAGTGTCCGATAAACCCAGCCCACCCAAAACCCCTCTCCGTCACCCACGGGCTCGAGCGTGAGCTCCGCATTCATGCCGGCCCAGAGCGGATGCGACCGCTCACTGGAACCGGCATTGAAGCGGCTCGCCTGCCGAGAGGGATGTCCACTACACGCCCGCTGCGCACGCCTCCTCTCCGCATTGAAACGACATCTGTCTGGCCACCTACCTCCATTAAACCGGCGTGTGTGCCGAGGAACCTACTCTGGTGCCCCGAGAAACACACGTACATTCCTGTGTCGTCCGGCATTAAACACCTCTCCTGCTGGCGCCTCACATCCACCCTGAGCAATGGTGGCAACACGTTGGGCAGGCAAAGAAAGAAGCCATGTTCACGGACGTTGATGCGGCGGCGCAATAATTTGACTGGGGCACCAACAACGGCGTTGCCAAATCTGTGTCGGTCGTGTCCCAGCAGCAGGACAACGAAGCCGATACATTTCCGGCCACCATGACCGGCGAAGAAAAGTAGATCATGGGAGGCCACTGCCGCTTAGGTTCGACGACAACCACCGCCACCAGCCCACCACCTCCTCGGGGTATACAACCGGTCACTTGCTCCCTTCACGGGGGTGTAGGCCATGGCGATACGTTTGCGTTGTTGTGCTGGTACGGTATGTACGTGTTAGTTAATGTGATTTCCTTTACCAAAAAAAGTTAATGTGATTTTCATCTGTTAAAGCATCTGCAATAACTGCCCTATTTTAGGGCTTCACCATTTTTTAGGCAAAAAAAGGGTAAACATAGGCCTCCAACTACATCCGTATCTGTAGATTTTTTTACTACAAGTTTAGGGTAGCTGCAAAATACAACACTAAGTATTACAAATTTGCACCACTTGGGTTGTTGCCGCAAAACAAAAAGCAGCGACGCGAGTAGACCGTCACACTGAAGTTTTCCCACATCCCCATATGACGGCCACACCACCTCCACGCCGCCGCCTCCAAATCTGCCCTTTCGTATCATCGCTGCCAGCTGCATGACCCCATTCCGCGTGCCACCTCCGCGCTGCCGCCGCAGCACATCGATCGATCCGGGCGCCACCCGTACCCATCCCGACGCTGCACCACGTCCACACCGTTGTTGCAGCTGCACCGGCCGAATTCGGCCGCCACCACTGTAGCCACAGCGCCTCGCCGCACTCCACCGTCATCCTTGTTGTCGCACCCGCGTCGCCGCCATGCTGCCGAATCTCAAGTCGAAGAACAAGTCGGGCTTCAAGGGGGTGTGGCAGTGGGACTTCGGCCGTTTCTCCATGGAAGTTCAATGTGACAGTCCTCATTACTAGCTCGGCATGTTCAATATGACCAAGCTCACCACGCGAGCCAAAACATAGCCGCTTGGCGGTTCGGGCAATCGCGAAAGGATATGAAATTTCCAAAGATTGCATCGCGGGAGGATGCAGAGTTCGTCGGTCCGGCGGTGACCATTGTGTCCTGCAATGAGGTGAAGAAGGAGGAGGAGATCGAGATAGGTATATTTCCTGGCGAGAGTGATGCGGAGGCTATGACGAGGTTCGCGAGGGAGAATCCATAGTACGTCTAGTACGAGGCGGAATTCTTCTGGAAGTGAGACCATGAGAAGAAGTTGGAGGTCAAGAAGGATGACGAGGTTGCCCCCTCGATGGTGATCAACCTCGAGTCAGATGAGGAGGACAAGGAGGGGGAGGTGGAGCAGTTGGACTCCTCTCATGAGGAGACCATGACACTTTGTACCTCTATCGACACCAACTATAAATCGGATGAGTAGTGATGTTTAGGAATCAAGTAGTAGGGTAATCTTTATGTTTATCTGATTTTAATCATTGTAATGTTAAAATGTTTGGCATGGACTATGCAATGTATGCTTAAAAGAAAATGTTTGCATCTTTGGAATTGCCCTATTTTAGGGTAGTTGTTGGCGCCCTGTAAACCGTTTTTTTGGTGTTGTAAATTTTACTCCAAACAGTTTTTTGATGTCTTAAAATAGGGCAGTTGGAGATGCTCTTAGTGAGTCATCAGTTGTGTGCAACTTTAGTACCGGGCGCATAGATTGATGACACTGCCATAGGAGGAGAGTGTACGTAGCTTGCGGAGCAATGGCCAATGATGGCGCTACACTCGCAAGCACCAAGAGAGAGAGAGAGAGAGAGAGAGAGAGAGAGAGAGAGAGAGAGAGAGAGAGAGAGAGAGAGAGAGAGAGAGAGAGAGAGAGAGAGAGAGAGAGGTCGTACGCCAGGAGGTGGCTTGCAAACGCCACAAATAACCACCACAGTCCAGAAAGAAGGAAAGGGAGCGGCGGAGAGTGGAGGGAAGCTTGCGTGCGTTGGAGAAAGCTCGACGACATGGCCGTTTCGGTGCCCGGTCGCGGTCGCGAGCGTTGCGTTGCATGCGGACCATGCAGGTGCCCGGCCGTCCGTGCCGGACGGACGGCTGACCGGAGCTCGATCGACCATCGACGCGCGTTCGTACGTACCGGCCGGTCGATGGCTTTGGGCGTGGTGCAAGCAATGCTAAGGACCTCCAACGGATTGTCGTAGGCTGTGACAACTGTTGCTGCACTCTGGTGCATGGCTGGTGGACGAGCGCGTAGCGACGTACCTAGGTGTATGCCGTTTACGTACGTAAGCGACGTCCACTCCTAGCTTGCATGTGATCCCGGTCGATCGGTTGGTACCATCACGGGTTTTTGCTACACCTGGTTGGTCTCGAGTGTGGTACTATATGCTTAGTGAGTTAACAGCTGTGTGCAGCTCTATTATTGTCGCCACCTTTCACTAATCTTAATTATGGAGTTAATCTTACGGAATGAGTCTGTAACATCTGATTGGAGGAGGAGGGAGCCCACTATAAAATCAGGAGGGTTAGTGGGAGATCAGTGAAGAGATTAGCGCGCAGGGTGTTCGTAGGAAAAGCGTCCTCAAGTACAGGATTTTTGGTATCCTCACACTCACAGGGCATCCGTACGTGTGCGATCATGCCTGACGATTCAGAGGATGCTTGGATCCAAGGGACTATTTTTAGTCTGACTAAAAATAGTCTCTTTTAGAGGCTAAAGTTCCAAGCATCCCTGACTAAAGAGAGGCCACGACTAGTCTTGAGGCTAAAAAATTTTAGTCATAGGAAACCTACTAAAATATGTATTAGCCCTCTCTCTCCTCATTTAATTCCACTCCTTTAACACATGCGAGTTCTGAATTGGAGGGTTTGGAGGATAATAAATGCTCAATAACTTGATTTTAGTCTCTTTAGTATTTGGATCTAAGCATGAGTGATGCTAGCAAGTTTTAGTCCCACTACTTTTAGTCATGGGACTAAAACGTATCCAAGCACCCTCTCACTTCCGGAAGGAAAAGACCTTGCTCTTTATTAAATTGGAAACAAGAAATAATGTTTTATGACTTTGTGAAGCATGTTTCTTTTTTCAGACCGAGGGGCTTGACCATGCAGTTGGGGCGATCGATGATCACCAAGCATGCATGCATGGGTGTCGCAGATTCGGCCATTTGGAGCGACCCGTTACCCATCCATGCATGCGTGCATGCAGATCCTTAAATTTGGCGCCATGCATGCTTGTAGCCGTGGGCTTGTCGACTGTCCCGTTCCTTTGGCAGAGTTGGAAGCTACTTCACCCAAGGCCATGGACCCATGGTAGGCAGCCTCTCCTTTTCTAATCAAGAGCTGTTACGGTGCTAGCTAGCTACCTAGAGCTAGGGCACCAGTGCTGCCATTTTCAAACCAAACAAAAAGACAGCAGGTAGCGCGCGGTAGCACAGGAGTTTCGTGTAGCAAACCATGCCCCTTCCGGATATGCAAGTTTGTCTGTTACTGACCGGCGCGTACACTTTCTGTACATACTCCATCGGTAGAGAAACCAAATGCATGCACGACTACCAGCTAGGCAGCTACTACGTACACTAGCAGACTAGCTAGTGCATGTGATTCATATTTCAGGGCACGAATAGTTCATGTCACCAAGCTGAGGCCAACATCGACCTCGCACAGATTTGTCGTTATTTTCTACCAGTCATGTTGTACCGTGTACGTGCAGTACACTAATACTTGTACTCCACTCTGTTAGGTTTTGTAGTTTGTACTAAGTAGGAGTACTACCTACTCCCTCTGTTCACTTTTATAAGGCCTTAAAGACATTTCAGACAATGTGCAAAATAGCATGTTTTCAGTTGTCTGAAATGATTTATAAAAATGAACGGAGGAAGTAGTACATTTAGTGTTGCTAGTATATGCTATTGATATTCTTCGTCTTACCGACAGGCTCCAGCGCATAAATTAACAACACGAGGCACCGTCGACATTGGCTTATTAGTATATGCAAACCCCACCGTGTGTTACACACGTAGAGCGACCAAATTACTAATCGATTAGATTCCACAAGTGGACGTCCCTGTTGTGGACCAAAAAGATCTTGCCAAATACTTTACATGAGCCGTGATCTTGACTTGCCTCCTCCAGAAAGGAAAGCTTTGCTGAAAAAAGAGCAGAATATGCATCATGTCGTCCGCCTCTAGCTGTATGGCTCCTCTTTGAAGTTATGCAAGCCTCAGCCAAGGCCAGAGCTATACTAACGACACACACAAATATAAGAACATAATATACTCCATAGATCATAGTCTTTTTTTTTTGCGAGGCCATAGATCATAGTCTTGACTCTCCATCATGACATATAAAATTAACAGTTAATCATATGCCACAACTATGTATGAAATTCGAGTGGTCACATGTTGATATTAATCTGTTATATTTATGGGGATTTATTTTAAATTTTATAGACTAATTATGGAGAAGTTGGTGCATATGCATGTGCAATGCTCTATGCCGTTGCCATCGCAACAGATGGCGTGATGTGCAATTATCTTGCATGAGAGTAACCCGCATGATTAGGTCGTTCTGTACTGTGGCCGGAGGACGGCTTGTTGTTTAAGCCATGCGGGAATGCTATCTAAACCAAACCAAGCCGTGCACTGATTAATTAAGCTAGCACCCAAACTAGCTCACCTAATTTAGGCTGCCTTTTTCATGGTGGGACAGGTTAGTACTGATTTTTTAGACTATATATTTCTTGCGATTGTTCACAGCAAACTGATTATGTGTTTTGTACTCTTCATGCACCATTGGTTAATTAAGGTAGGTCATTTAGATCCTATGATGATGACATATGAAGTTTGACAGAAAACTGAAGAATACTGCAACTGTTATGTTATCACTTTAATTGTTTTCTTCTGCCTCTAAATTCTAGCTAGCTACATATTGACATTTTTGCCATGGACAGTTAGCTTTTGATCATGGTTCTAATTCAACAACAGTGCGTGTAATCTAGAATGGGAATCATATTCGGTGGCGAGTGAGCTTACCGACTAATAATTCAGTGATTGACTTCCCAACGATCCAAGCTCCTGTTCTCCGAACCTAACCCATGATCAGTCTTGATTTGATATATACACAGAGAGTATTTGCCATACAGTGTACGTCAAAGAAAATGTTATGGCGCCACTAGCTAATTAGTACTCCCTCCGTCCGGAAATATTTGTCATCGAAATGGACAAAAAGGGATGTATCTAGACTAAAATACATCTAGATACATTCTTTTTTATTCATTTTGACGACAAGTATTTCCGGACGGAGGGAGTAGTACACAGAACGGTTCGTACCAAGCGACTGACTTATTAATTAGTAATTTATTGGTGATCTAAATGGTGCTACCTCAACAGGGCCGGCCCTGGGGGGGTGGCAGGGGGGCGGCCGCCCAGGGCCCCCGAAATCTAGGGGGCCCCTCCAAGGTTCGCAAGGAGCCCATGGCCCAGACCATAAGGAGGCATCGACCTAGACGCACACGCACGGAGAAATCCCTGTTTTCCTTCTTCCCATCGCGAGTTCGTCGCTTCGTGACGATCCTATTCCCGCGAGGGCTCCAATCGCGAGTCTCGACGCCAATGTAGATCGCTCTCCGTCATGCGGCCGACTGGTCTTCCTCCAGGTCCCCGGTCCCGTTGTGTTATCCTCCGTTCGTGAGATGTCTATCATGTGCAGCTGGTCTTCCTCCAGGTCCCCGGTCCCGTTGTGTTATCCTCCGTTCGTGAGATGCCTCTCATGTGCAAGACGAAGCCACCCCACTTATAAGGTCATCCCTAACCTCCTCTTTCTAGTTGGTCATGTTCATATAGTGCAGCAGCAGTCAGATCTTAGAAGGTCTCGCATATGATGCAGTACAAAATTTTAATTTCGTGGGCCCATTGCTCTATTTCTTACTTCAATCTGGACTTTGTCGACACAACACCAATCGCCTTATCTATTGAAAAAGTTGCCTGCTATGTGTTTGATTGTCGTTCTTTGCATTCTCTCTCTAAATCATATGACTGCAAATTTAACTTAAAAATTGGAAGGTCTTAGCTATACACACATAACTTCAATCCAAACATGGTTATATAATAAAGCCACTCAGACTCCCGTAGCCGCTGGGTAGGTAAATGATCTTTTATTGTTGCAAATGGAGCTTTTAAACTTTAAACCTTTCATCTTGATGTTTACCCTCTATCAGGTATTCGATTACAATTCTCGTTTTATTTTGAAATAATAAACAATAATAAGTTAGATAAAGGAATGAAATCTAAAAATAAATTAGATTATTAGTATGATCTTTATAGTAGGGGCCCCGGGTTGCAATTTCGCCCTGGCCCCTGAAATATCAGGACCGACCCTGTACCTCAAAACCAAGGTCCCCAGCATGTATGTCGCGCACACACGTCGCAACCACCTTAAACAATCCTGTCAAACTGTATGTAATATAAGTATGGTTTATTTTACCAGCCACACACGACGACAAAGCCAGCAGTACATGCGGCAAGAAGGTGCATGAAAATCAAGCCGGTTGCTTGAAGTTTTCAGTTTCTTCATGGGAACCTCCGTGATTCGACCGCCTGTTACAGCCTAATTAACCCCCTATAGTCGGTACTATACTACTAGATGGCTCATCAGTGCAGTAAAAACAAGGGCCGAAGCATCGATCGATCGGCAACATACGCAGCACTTGTCAATTACTACATGATGTAGAGGAGTTTGACACTGGACAGCCCTGTAGCTCGTCCGTCAAATCAGGCAGATTTTCACCGGCTCTTCCACGTGGCGAGCGGCGGGTTGACAGGCAAAGTGTCGGCACGAGCGGGCAGCAGGCACGCATTGTTTTTTTTTTTTTTTGAGAGAGAGAGAAGCAGGCACGCATTGTTGCGACACAGGTTGCGGTAGAATTTGTCAAACAGGGTAGGGTAGAGAATTTGAGGGGATGGAGATACGCTTGTCCCCCTTGGGGAAAGGGATCAAGCTTTCCACGGGTGAACGAACGAAAGGTGGTGCATGCAGGACAAGCTAGCTAGGAGATATGGATAAGGGCATCTCCAACGCAACCCGTAAATTTTCTCCAGTATTCGTTCACAGACAAGGGATCAATCCACGGATATGGATACAGAAGACCGCTATCCAACACTATCTGCGTACATTTCAAACACTTTTTCAACAAGCTGGTTGCAACTCATGCAAACACATCAAATTTTATATAAGCCAGACGAAATTCATTATGTTTTGGACATATTTTAACTAAAATAGCGAAAACTATGTGCACGCCCGGTCATGAGGAGCTCCACTCCCACAACACAGATACACTACACTAGTCGCGGCAACATGGGAGTAGCGGTGCGACACGATGTCGTCAACCGCGTGCCGGCCTAGAGCAACACGCCACTCCTCGGCGAGATGGCTTGGAGCGGCGAGTGGCTGATCGACACACCTGCTTGGAGTTTCTGCCTCCAGGGGCTGGCCTGCAGCCGCCTGGCCTGTAGACGGAGGCGGAGCAGAGAGTTGCCTGGTTCGTACACTGACGAGCTCCATGGGCCACCCATCCAGCTTGTATGTCGGAGAACTCGCCTTCCTACTCGCCGGATGTCATGAAGGAGAAAATGGTGTGTAAGAAGGAGGTGGGAGCGAAGTGTGGTGCGACTTTTTCCCGGCGTCAAACATTGTTTAAATAGCAGGGTGGGGGGGGGGGGCAAGGCTCGCGAACGGACGTGTGGCCGGACTAGGTTTCTCGGCACATACACGGGTTTTAATGGAGAAAGGAAGGCAGTTTGCGGCCGTTCGAATGTGGCGAGGAGGCATGTTCAGCCGGACGAGTAGCGGGCGACGCTCTCTCGATCGGCGTGCAGCTTCAATGCCGGCAGCGAGAGGTCGCGTCCGTCTGCGCCGCCCTCCTGTCCGGTCAAATCGCGGGCATCAATGTTGGCCGCTGGAAGCTCTAGGCCAGTAAGAATGCGGCGCGGCGTGTGGGATGAAAAGCGCGGGAGGGGCGGTTTGGGGGTTTGGTTGTGTCAGGACGATCAGAAGCGGGCATGACAGCGGTCCTAACGCCCGCAATGCTCCTTACATTTGTCTTTGATTTGCAAGAGGAAGCACATCCAAACCGTCTTGTAGACTAATACAAAGCCGTATCAGATGACTTTCGCGATCCGGACAACACGATTGAGACGTATGCGGCCAGTTTGCGGGTTGCCGTTGGAGATGCAGGATCATCATTATCGGGACAGTTCCCTACGGAATAATCTAGCCGCCGTGCGTGCCCCACGGAGGAATCTGGTAACAGCAGACTGATCAAATCATCTGTGGTACGTCTGGCTCTTGATCGATCGTGGCCGTGCATGTACCTTTCGGGTGTTAAATGTTGGGTGCTCGCCTGTTTCAACAGGACTCGTGGATCATCCGCTCGGTACTGGTAGGTAGCTGCAGCCGGCTAGCTAGCGCGTGCGCCCATCGATCGATCAATCAGTTCCATCTTGACGGACAGCGAGAGGAAAAGGGTTAGTTTTTACGATGGATGGCACATCGGTCAATTTGCAGCTCGTGGTCGATTGGAGCCGTGCGTAGGTGCGTGCGTCTCATTGACTTAAGTGGCACGCGAGGTGCGTGACTTGGTCGTGTCGTCGCCTAGGATCAATTAGGAGATCGTACGGGAACGCGACTCTCGTCGATCATGGTACTTTAACCAGTCGGCAAACTGAAAAATCTCGACCCAAACGTACGTGTGAATGGTGCGATAGATAGGATATTTCTTTACAGAAGAAGTACTAGTAATCAACGAGAAACTACCGACAGTACCAAGCGTACGTACAAGCTGTACACATCGTCGATATGTGCGAGGTCGACTCAGGAAGCAGCAAAACAATATAATCATCGCATTCGCGTACATGGATTGGAGTTGGAAAATGTTAACTAGGGTGTGTCGCTCTCGGCGCCATAACTAGCTAGTGAGAAACTACCGACAGTGCCAACTGCCACGTACTCCTACCTCAGTCTTATAAGCTAAACTAGACTAAAAAAAGTCTTATTTTTTATATGTTTTTCACTAAAAAACGTCTTATATTCGGAGATAGTACATCCTTCGTCCTAGTTTCTCGTTTTTTGGAGTATGTACGTAACGTGTGCACGCAAACCTGTTGGGCTCGTTTGTCACCTTGAGTCTCGAGAAAGAACTGACGGTGCATGTCGCCGTCATCTTCTCTTCTTTTCCATTCCCCTCGACGTCACCAGCATAGTAGCATGCACCGTGCCGTCTCCGAAAACGATGGGACATCTCATCTCCTTTTCAGTTTTTCTCCACGAGCGTACACCAACTTTTGTGAGTGACATGTAGCTGTTGGTTTTGTGGTTGTACTACGGTACCTCAAAACGAGGACACCGGATGTCGCTGATGTGAGATGTTCTCATCATTCACTCTTTTTACATGAAAATAATAATAATAACATCATATCTAAAGAGCTGATAAACAGATAACTCACAAAGATCAAGACAATTCACTAACTGTTAGAAGTGTTTTCAGACTATGGTGTGAGCGTTGTTTTTGCCCTCGGTTTCGTCAGAGTTCCAACACCTAGATTGTTCCCACCAGGATAGTGCGATTTTGCTCTCTTAGGTTTTTATTCAAGGACGTTATCGTGGGATTATGACCCATATGCCGAGAGGGCTAAATTCTGACGAGGTTAGCTAAGAGGAGAGATAGTACACGAAAGCGGTCAGAACTGACGCACGTCAGAGGATACATGGCACAGAGACCAAGCAACAACCAATAATAAAGTGCTCACTCCATTTTTATTTACTCTGTATATTAGCTTTGCCTAAGTGAAACTTTAGAAATTTTGACCAGACTTATAGAAAAATTATTATCCTCTCCGATCCAAAATAAGTGATGTAGTTTTAGTTCAACCACAAAACTTGTTTTGGATCGGAGGGAGTGACATAGACACCACAAAATTAATTCCATTAGATTCATCATTGAATATATTTCCACATCATATATATTTGTTACTGTAAATATTTATTTATTTTATAAAATTTTCAAACTTTATAAAGTTTGATTTCAGTCAAAGCTAATATGCGGAGTAAATAAAAAAAAACAAAGAGTGTATATTGGAACAATAGCAAATACGAAAATGCCTCGTGTCCAGCATTCACCCCTTATGCGGGAAATGTAAAGAAGCATGTGGTATCAAGATCTGGTAACTCACAAAGATCCAAGAAATTCACTAATGGTTAAAAGTGTTTTATGTCTTCTATGCAACACTTTTGGTCGCTCTTGTTTTGTTGGAATTTTGACATGGTTGTTCTCGCGACGGTAGAGAGATTTTGCACACTAGTTTTACAGAACATGTTATTATGAAAAAGTAACTCATTAGGTCATGGTAGACAAACTATCATGCATAGGAGAAGAATACAAATGGGCACATAAAAGGAAAAGTAAAGCCAGAAGACGATACTTCTATAAACTTTGTTATGAATTTGTGGGATGGACAATATTGTGGAACTAAATTCCCAAACTATGCTCTAAAGTTTTATTGCAGGTTTTCCTCAAAAAATGTTTTTATTGTAGTGTTGCTGTGTGGTTACAAAGGAAGGAAAACAGGTGGTTTATCATATACTTTATGTCTTGACTTGGATATAGAACACTGCCAAAATCATGCCTAAGCAGAAGAATGATGGTTGGACTTGATTCCCGAAACCTAATAAAAACACATCAATCAAAATAACTAATGCAAATCATGCCTACCCGCAAAAGCATACCTTTAATAATTACTTGGATTTGAGAGCACACATAACACAAAACCATGAAAAACCTTTCCACAAGATTTATGTACTCCCTTCGTTCCACAATATAGTCTGCATATTTTTTGGGAAAGTCGAACTTTATCATTTTTACCAAGTTGTAGAAAAATATTTACACGTATAATATCAAATTGGTATCATTACATCTCGAGACATACTTTTATGCTATATCTATTTACTAATATTGTTATTAATTTTTTCTCAATAAACATGATCAAAATTTTGCACTGTTTGATTTTTGAAAATATTATATGCATTATATTATAGTAGAACAGAAGGAGTAGCACACAATGTTCTGTTTGTATTCTAAACATCAAGTGTGATCATCAAATGTAAATCTCTTGTTTTTTTGCGGGTGAAATGTAAATCTTGACGGAACCCACGCACTTGCCCGAAAGTGACCAAGGGGGTCAAGATGTTGAACAAGTTCACCCGGGTTGTTCGATTTGATGCGCAACTGCCCTAAAAATATGTACATATGTGTAATTGTTGCTAATAAAATACAATCACGTGAAAGTTTGTATGTTGTGTCCGTCTTGTAAACTGTTCGGCGTGCTAGATGAAGCAAAGTAATTTGCCTACTAACTTGCGAATTTATGATGTGACACTTATCTCTTAAAAAATGGAGGGAGAAAGAAACAAAAAAATCAGAAGTATTGTTCCAAATTGAATTCGAAATTTGCGAGCAGGCTCTGTTCTGGGCAGGGCAGCAAAAACTTGTGCTCCAGCAGTTGGTCGTGTTGCCGCTCCATCTCCGCCTTTGCCCAGTCCAGCACCTCGCCGTCGAGCACGTTTCCAACCTCGCCGCCGTAGTTCCAGTTGCTGCTGTTGCTCGAGCTCTCCCCGTAGCCCAGGTTCTCTGACACGTCCAGGACACAGCTGTAGTCGCCGGTGCCGAACCCGGCGTCGTCGTCCGCGCCCTCCTTGCCGCCGCCGAACTGCCCGTAGAATGCCGCAGCGTTCGCCGCGCTGAGGTCCTCGGCGAAGCCGCCGCCGTAGTCGGCGCACACCGGGAACGGGTCAAACACCAGCTGCTGCTTCTGAGCGAGGCCGCCGTCGACCACCGTGGAAAGGGCCTTACGGTCTTCCATTTCGACGTCCGGCAATGCCGCGGTGGCCATACCCTTGGGCTTCTGCGTGGCCGGGTCGATGCCCTGCTGCCGGAGCTTCTTCTTGATGCAGCTGTTCCAGAAGTTCTTGATCTCGTTGTCCGTCCGGCCCGGCAGGCGCGACGCGATCTGCGACCACCTGCACGCACACATGCATGAGTAATTCAGTAAATTCTCCCAAATCTTTATGCGCAATTAAACGAACTGAATGAATCGCACGGGCCGGCAAACCTGTTGCCGAGGATCTGGTGGAGCGCGACGATGTGGTCCTCCTCCTGCTGCGAGAAGCTGCCGCGCCTGAGGTCGGGGCGGAGGTAGTTGAGCCACCGGAAGCGACAGCTCTTGCCGCAGCGGTGCAGCCCGGCTAGCCTGGGGACGGAGCTCCAGCAGCCGACGCCGTGCCGGATGATGTGGTTGTAGAGCTTCTCGTCTTCCACGGGTGACCACAGCCCCTTGCGGAGCTTGGGCTGCCCCATGCCGCCGGAGGACGGATGTCCCATTGATTCGTCTGCCGCAGCAGCTGGCCGGCCTTGTAGCTACTTGGACGATCAAGCTAAGCTAGGCAACATCGATGGTTGCATAGTAGTAACGGCGATCGACGGTTGCGTCCTCCCGATCGATGGTCGCCTGGTGGGTATATATGGGGGAAGTGTGAGTGCCAAGAACCGCAAGCTAACTGAGCTCTGCGAGTGAGGTGAGGCCGCGATCAAGTGGGTTCGAAGCAAGGCTCGCAGAGGCAAAGACAATGGACTGGAGCAGAAGACACCAGCGGTCTGTGGAACACGGCGGAATAAAATAGTGGGCCGGGCGTGCGCGCGCTCTCGGCAAAGGAACCGTGTCAGGGACGGTGTTAGTTGGAGACATGGATTCCCACACGGCGGGAGATAAGCGCCGGTCGACCGGACCAAATTTGGCCAGTCGACCCACAGCCATCCGATTTAGTCTATTGTAAGTTTGTAACCGTGCGTTGCACTTTGTCAACACATGCACACGTAGGATTTCGTGCATCTTCCTTTGTCAACACATACAAAGGATTTCCTGCATCTTCTCGCTCTCTTTCATCTCGCCGGTCGCACATGCTCTCTGGTCGCTGCCTTCGCCGTCCGTCCTCATCGCCGGTCGCTGCCCTCGCCGTTTCCACCCATGCAACAGCTGCACCCTGCGGTTGCAGCTCCGGTGGCGATGGTCACAGCCTGCCGACGTGCTCGCCACCGCCCATGCCCGATTATGTAGCCCGTCAGTCGCACCTCACCGTTGCAACATCTTGCTCGCCCCTGTTCAGCAAATTCGAGTGTCGTTTCCAACACAAATCGTCTCATCGCTGAGCTATCGCAGCTCCGAAGTTGTCGGTTGTAACATTTTGTGATGCTGGTTGTAGTAGTGTGCGTGACGCCGATTGTACTGGAAAATGCGATGATCGTGCGATGTAGCAAAACGCGACACCGATTGTAGCCGGATGGGACATCGGTTGTAGCATGTAGAAATATCTCTTAAGAATTCTCGCAAACCTCTCAGAAATGTAAGATTTGGTGTACGAGAAAGTGAGAGGGAGCACTTGGGTGTTCTAGGGTTAGTATGAATGTAGCGGTCAACCCATCCACGAATGGATCGAGGGCTATATACACCACCCATGGACACTAGTAGAAAAAGGGTCAAATGTTCAGCTCGTTAGTCTCGGTTTGTATTTGAGCCGGCACTAATGTGACCAATAATGCCGGTTCCAATGGCTAGACGGGCGGCGCTCATTAGTACCGGTTCGTGGCGAACCTTTAGTACCGGTTCGTGCCACGGACCGGTACTAAAGAGGTGGTGGCCTTTAGTACGGGTTGGTGGCTCCAACAGGTACTAAAGACCCCCCCCCCCCCTTTAGTACGTGCCACGGACCGGTACTAAAGAGGTGGTGGCCTTTAGTACGGGTTGGTGGCTCCAACAGGT
>NC_057794.1:546752904-546756043 GCF_018294505.1 Triticum aestivum
TTGGTGGCTCCAACCGGTACTAAAGACCCCCCCCCCCTTAGTACCGGTTGAAGCCACCAACCGGTACTAAAGGTGGTGCGCTGCCATCCGCAGTGCACAATGTTTAGTCCCACCTCGCTAGTTGAGAGGAGCTCGCACCAGTTTATAAGCCCCGCCGCGGCTACCGTGTCGAGCTCCTCTCTAAGCAGGCCTTTGTGGGCCTATTGCAAGTCTTCTGCCCTGTGGGGCCTACTGGGCCGTACGGGTATGCATCCTGGCCCAACTAGAGGTTAGGTTTCTAATCATATGCATGCCGTGCCGGTCCAGTAGGCGGGCTGTTTTTGCTTTATTTCAAAAAAAATATTAAAAAAACAACCAACCGGGACTAAGGGGGGGACCTTTAGTGCCCACCCTTTAGTACCGGTTCCAGAACCGATATTAAAGGTCCTTACGAACCGGTACTAAAAGTCATTTTTCTACTAGTGGGAACAAGCCGTTTTTTTAGTTGAAAACTTGCAGTCGGACAGTCCAAGTGAAAAGTTCCCAGACAGTCCGGCCGTAGGATATTACAAACTAGTAGTTGACACAACAAGTGTAGTGATCATGGGCCGAACAGTCTGTGAGAATTGCGCGAACAATGTTGCTGGAGTCCCTCCAGAAAATGAGGCTCTCGGGTACAGCAACCCCTCTACCCGGACAATTGGCCGGACACAGACCAGACAATCCGACCATTGTCCAGCTAGTTTTTCCAACCTTCAGGTGGCAAAACATTCTACATGGACAATTTGGGCATATACTGCCCGAATGGTCCTGCGAGATGAAAATGGAGTTCTTTGGCAGGATTGATTATAGGATTAGGCTTTTGTCACTAGATTTTTTATGGTGGGCTAAGTAGGATGTGACTTGAGCAACTCATTTTGCATTTCCACAGTGATCCCCTCTTAATAGTGGGGGATCCCTAAACTCAAAACCAAATGGAAAATGTGTCTTTTCTTCAACAAAGCATATGTCTTGAATCGTCATCAGTTTAGATGGTCCATGATCCACACATAACTCATCCATGGGGACTAAAGTTGTAGGTATTATTATCAAATGTGTTAGTCCCCTATAACTATGTTTTAATCAAAATCAAAACAAGATTAAAGGCATGATTACACATTCAGTAGGGCTCATTTTAATGGCCATTTGCCTTTTCTGAAGAAAAAGGCAAAGGTACACATTGAGGAGCAACTATGCTTTCCAGAGGCCATTCCCATGCACACTGCGGGAGCACTCGCATCTGGCCACGTGTCTTGTGTGGCGAGTGCAATCGGGCAGGAGCTTTTTCCACCTTTTCTGGTATTATTTCCCAGTTTTCTCTTCTTCTTTTTTGGTTTTCCAAGTTTATTCATTTTTTGACTTTTGGGTTTTCGTGTTTTATTTTTATTTGTTATCTATCAGGAGAATATTTGGGATTTATGGCGGGATCACAAGTTAGTTCCTTTTGGGGGCATTGTTGTGCTTCACTCTATGGGAGCACATACTAGTTCACTTCGAAGTACAACTGTACTTCACACATGTGGGAGCAGAGGTTAATTCGCTTGGAAGCATATGTTAGTGCAAATTTAGAGCACATGTCACTTTGGAAGGACTAGGTGCCTAGAAAGTAAAGTACATCAAAATTCAAAATCTATCAATTTGGGATCTAGTTTTAAGAATCTCGACGCGAGGATACAATTGTGAAAATGGTTTTAATTGGGATGCACGGTTCAAGAGATATTTTATTTAAAAAAAGTAATGTTGAAGGAAAACTTGTCCATCCCTTGTGGGCGTGAAAGAAAACACACAAAAACACTTTGCGTACAACAAAGTGACACCACTTGTTGCAACAAAAGTAGTATGAGGTAATCTTTGCAAAGGTATCCTTAATGAATGTCAACAAGTGGCTGACAATCCCCATAGGGGAAGGCCAGCACGAACGATTCGATCACTAGGATAAACACCACTCATCGAACGTTTTGGTTCGTATAGAAAACACCTCCCAACAATTGTTTTGATGGACATTCCTTTTACAGCCCTCCAAGCCCAATCACCATTCCCTTTTGAACAAAAAATTAGCCAGATAGCAAAAAAACACATCTAAAGTCATGGAAAATGCTCCAAAAATCATAAAAGCATGGCCATACAAAAATAATTTTGCCATGCAATATAGCATAAGTTTGCCAAATTTCTATAGAGGCACACATACAAAAAAAATGTAACTGCCATTATGGTATGAACAACAACAAAATTTATAAATTTGCCATGCGAAAAAATACAAGTAATCTGCAAAAAGATGCCATGTTATGGAAACCAGAAAATTGTTAAATTTCCATGAGACTATGTGAAACTCCACTAAAAAATTACAATTGTCATGTGAGAAAAATGATACAATTATAAAAGTGCGATTGGAACATTTTTAAGATTTTTGCCATGAAATTTGTTACCATGTACTGAAAAGAATAAAAAATGGCATGCTACATGAATTGAAATTGCGATGGTCTAAATGATGAATTTCCATGGTCTAAATAGTGCCATGATACATAAAATACTTTAACAGAGCATGGCAAAAATTTGAATGGTGCACAGATTTTTAGCCTTGCTACATACTCCCTCCATCCCAAATTACTAGTGTTAGATACATCCGCATCTAAACAAATTTATGACAAGTAATTTGGGATGGAGGTAATACAATAAACAACCGTGTCCAAACTAATAAAGTTGTCATGGCTTGAATAGTAAAAGTAGCATGGTATAATGAAAAAAAAATTGCGATGGACTAAACAAACTTCCATGCCACAAAAAAAACTAACATTGTGTAATTAATAAGTTTTCCATGGTATAACTAATAATATTTCCATTATCTAAAGAATATTTTTTCATGGTACAAAACTTAAAATTGCCATCATGTAATTTAAAAAAACGCCATCATCTAACTAATAAAATGTCCATGGTACCTAAAATGAAACTACCATGTCCTAAATAGTAAAGACACCATGGTCTAATTAGTAAAATTGCCATGGTGTCTATAATAAAGTTGCAGATGGGAAAACTAGCATGAGTAACAAACATTTTATGATGTTATGATGATTATCTACAAAATTTCCATGAGAAGCAAATTGACATGTGAACATTGCAAACG